>NC_043000.1:99291310-99298810 GCF_006345805.1 Octopus sinensis
TACATACATACATACATACATACATACATGCATGCATACATACATACATGCATATATACATACAGACATACATACATGTAAGGTGAAGAATTGTGTTTGATCCTCTGGCCGATACCTGACGAGGATTTGGCGACCTTCTGTGTCTGTTTTCCGTTTGTTTGTGCATTTATTATATGTTTTTACACTTACATGTATAACGAAGCGGGCAAATACCAACATGACTGCCTGAGCTTTTCTATATTTTTAGTGAGACACCACTTAATGTATGCTTGTATCTAACGTGACCCTGACTGCAAAATTGATGTAACACAATGTGATACACATCATCCCACACATAAAGAATAGTCGCAGGATGGGTCGAAACGATCGTCATACAGAACAAAGATTAATGCCTAATCCATCTTCTGTTTTATTAATCGATTATTATGTCAACTAAAACACTGCGAAATTCTTGAAGTAGATCCAACGGAAATACACCCCAACTGTAGATGTCGCAAGGTATCCCAAACCGTGCTCGAGCTCCACTTAACACATCACCACATTAATAAACAAATATCCATTAGTCCAAAAAATTACACACACACACACACACACACACACACACACACACACACACACACACACACACACACACACACACACACACACCACACACTCACACACACACACACACACGCACACACATATATACATACACACATATATATATAGGGTTGTCCGGAAAGTTCGTGCCGATTTATAGTAGCTTACCTTTCGACTTATTTTAGAACATGATTGAGTCCATAAAATAGTATTTGGCTACACCTCCATTTAGAGCACAGTTTAAGCTATCTTTTCGTGGAAGAAGGTTTATGTTCCTATAACCTGTGTTAATTCTGTAACCCTTTAAAGTGGAAGATAAGAAAGTTCATTTTCGGCACTTGATGCTTTGGGAACCAGACAAAAATTGCTGCAACTCGGCTGGGATGTGTTACCCCACCCTCCATACTCACCAGATATTGCTCCTTCGGATTTCCACTTATTCAGGTCTCTGAAGAATAGTCTTAATGGTAAAAATTTCAATTCCTTCGATGACGTAAAAGATACCTTGATGAATTCTTTGCCATTAAACCACCTCAGTTCTGGGAAGAGGGTATCTTCAAGTTAAAGGAAAGATGGAGACGCATTGTGCAACAAAATGGTTCATATTTGGTTGATTAAAAATGTAATGACAAGTATTTATTGACCTTTTTCTTTCCTTTAAAAATCGGCACGAACTTTCCGGACAACCCAATATATATATATTCGATGTTATTTTTCCTAATAAAGAGCTGGCCTCTATCTTCAATACAAGGTTCTTTCATTGTTATTTAGACAACATCACGTCGTTAGATATGTATGCATGAACATAAGTATACATATATGGTTATATGTACAGGTTTATCTACATCTGTGTTGTGTATGTTTGCAAACATAATGTTATTGCGTGTATGAAAATGTATCTTTTGACTTGCTTATCTGTCCATATACACATTTTTATGACAGTATGCAGCCTTGTGTGTACACTGTAGACTAAATTTCTGGAATATTTCACATAGTTTATCTATATACTATAATTATAATTTCTTAATTAGCTGTGTCCTTTCTCATTTTGTGAATCCCAGTCTCTCATAACTAGTGCTTAGGTAATAATCAGATATAAATCTGAATTAGTATTCCGAATGGAAAGTTTGTAGGTTTCTTATTAATTATGCCAAGCTATGTTCCTTTCCTCTTATCTTGACTATTCTGTGTGCCAGTACGTATATGTATATGTATGTAAATGTTAGTTAGTTAGTTAGTTAGTTAATTTGGCTCAAAAGCAAATAGCAAGGCCATGTAGGGGGACATGGAGTTAAGTACAGGGTGGTGTTCATGTAAAGAGTTCAGGCCACTTGAGGTCAAGGGAGACTTTGAACAAAGCGGTCGTCGGCATCTTCACCATCTCGTCTGGCAGCTTGTTCCACGGATCCGCAACCCGGACGGAGAAAGCTCCTCTCCTTCGATTGAGATGAAATCGTCGCAGGTAGAGCTTTTCGGAATGACCCCGCAGCCGACGCTCTGGAGCAGGAGTGAAGAACAGCTCTTTCGAGAGGTTACACTTTCCGCTTATGATGTTGTGAGCGAGAATGAGATCACCACGGCGGCGGCGTTTTTCTAGAGAATAAAGGTCGAGCGTCCTCAGCCTTTCTTCATACGACACATTTTTGAGACCATGAACCATGCGGGTAGCCAGCCTCTGGACTCTTGGGATGTTACAGTTAGAAGGATTTTCTTCAGATATATTTTGGATGAAGATTCACTTAGAGTTAACCAATAACACAATGCTGGTTGCGATATTCCAAAACTCTCTACGAGAATGACTCAGTCTGCTAAATGTTTAGCAGCCAAATTTATCCTAAAAACAAATTTTACTACCTTTAAAAGGACACATCTAATAGTTGTAGATACTGACTGAATTCAAGCAAAACAAAAGAAAAAAAAAAACGTGATGCGCATGAACAGAACGCTTTTCATCATTGGTTTGTTTAATCGAGGCTGATCTGTTGCTAAGCAGCAATAATACACGACGCATATCCTGACCACCATACTACAATTCCCACGGAATATACTAAGTTGTTACAATGTGATCATAAATGATATAACTTGACTTCAATACTGTACTCTATACAGAATACCATGACAGTCGCAGTACTCCATGTAAGATCTGTTGATCAATTACATTGTGAAATAAATTACTGGTCAATATGCATGTGTGCGTGTGTGTGTGCGTGCGCGCGCGTAGTGCATGTGTGTGCGTGTATGTGTATGCGTCTGTTTTCAAATGACAGGTCGAAAGAATTTTAGAAGGAATAGAAATGATACTGATAGAAATGCGATTTAAGAAAACGATCGATTTAATTTAACTAAACAAAAATACCACGTTCATATATATATAATAGTGATACAGTCTAGTTCAATCAGTGGCAAACCGCAGCTCACGGGACTTTCGGAGCAGTGCGCCTAATGAAAAATTACCTTGAATTTTGTTTTAGTGTTGTAGCACTCATGAAGGTGAGTAATGCTCCATGCTGCCCGCTTTTCGAAAGAGTTTGCCTCCAGCCTAGTCTAGTCCGTGAAAATGAGTAAAGGTCTGAGTGAACACGTAACGTATGAATAGTGTAATAAATTAATTTGGAAGAGCTAGTTAGGTAAAAGATAAGGGCCGGTTTCCTTGTTTCCATGGCATGTAAATTACCCACCTGGACAGGACGCCAACCCGTTACAGGATTACTCATTTTTGCCTGCTGAGTGGACTGGAGCAACGTGAAATGAAGTTTTTTGATCAAAAACACAACGTGTCGCTTGGTCCAGGAATTGAAACCACGATCTTGTGATCATGCCACGCACCTCCACCGGGCTAGTTAGGGTTCTCAGATGATACACCTCTCCTTTTCATCATGGCAAACTAACTTTTACCATTTTGTGATCTATGGGTATTTCGTATATCGACGTTTCAACCTTAAAAATTCCCCTGTAAAGGAATAGGGGCACTCTTTGTAACCCAAGTTTATACTTATGAACCTTAATTGTTTTATAACGGTAAGTTGTTAGCATAAGTGATGGCTGAGTGAAGGGTAGCTCAACTTTGGTTACATGTGTATAACATCCAATCAGTTTATACACTGGCACACATGGCATTTAAGTTTGCATATCTTGGACACGAATAATTGGAAACAGTTGCAAATATAAGCTCAATGCTACAATAAACATTAAAAAATACATGAGTACATTTCTCTCCTCTAGGTATACTTACTTATTTAAATGACCTTATCGACATTTGCTTAATTTACTAAATGGCGTGCTGCTGTGGCCCCAACTAGTTCCCTTGGAAACTGGAATGCGGCAGTGTTTAGGTTAGTTGAAATATGTTTGTCACATATTTCAACTGATAAAGGCAAATACACTGCAGTTACTGTGGAGAAAAATCTCTCTTTACCATACGTAAATGCACAAACATACTTACACACATACACACACACACAGACACACTCGCGCACACACATACTTGTATGTATTTATATCACCATGATCACCGTGACCGACCAGGATATCAGATGTTGCTACACATCGCTGGTCACAATGCGCATCGCATTGTTTTATGACGCCACCCCTAAGCGAACAGGCCAACAGAAGAAAGAGTGAGAGAAAGTTGTGGCGAAAGAGTACAGCAGGGATCGCCACCACCCCTTGCTGGAGCTTCGTGGAACTTTTAGGTGTTTTCACTCAATTAACACTCACAATGCCCGGTCTGGGAATCCTAACCACGATCCTACGACCGCGAGTCCGCTGCCCTAACTACTGGGCCATTGCGCCTCCACATGTATTTATGTATGCCTGTATATACAAATATATGTATTTATCCATGCATGCATCTACCATACATAAATGTACATAGACATACACACATACACATGTGTGTGCATTTCTCCATGCATGCCTGTGTATAAGAATGCATGCATTTATGTATGAATGCGCGCATTACCTAACTATATATGGATTCACGTTTATTTTCTTACGCTTTTTTTTTTATTTCCAGGTATTGGTCTGGGTTTTATGTATGGTCCAAGTGTTGTAATAGTTGGACATTATTTCAAGAAATACAGAGGCTCTGCAAACGCTTTTGCCTCATGCGGTTCGACTGTTGGGCAGTTTTCTTTGGCACCCCTCATAAGTTACTGTATATCGGAGTACGGGTTACGAGGTGCACTGCTGTTACACGCGAGCATTCTTTCACATTGCTTCTTTTTCGGCTCCCTTTTGAGGCCAACTGATTTTTACCGAAGACGCTTGTCTCAATGTGAATTTCCTTCGACTTATGACAACGCGAACGCATTCTCTTTGAAACGAAATGGTGAACTTCCTGATTGTGATTCTGCAACAAATAATCTGATTTCAAGTCACTCAAAAGATGAAGGAGCCAAAGATATAAACGGAAAGCCATCCATCGGTAACCATACTAACCACCCGAAGATGATTTCGGTAGCCAGAAAAATTGGGGATCGAAGGAACACGGACGTTTGCATCAAATTCATTCCAGTGAATACTGATGATAAATCACCAGACATATCTCTGTGTGGCAGTTCCCGTTGTATCACCGAAACAGAAATGCCTTCTACTCGCCGAAAATCAAGAGCTTTCACCGAATATTTCCGAAAAGCATCAACTGGTGCCGATATAGGATCTTTAAGTTTACACATCCAACACAGAATCAAACCGAGTTATTTCGGGGATTCTATGATGGGATTCGGCTCTGCTGTTAGTCTTCAAGACGAATCTATATCTAGTACTCATGCAAGAGCCCGGATGAACATCCGTAAGAGCTCAATTTTATCAGATGATGTTGGTCACACCGGTTTTATCAAAGAGCCATCCAAATTTGAAACAATGTCAAAATCTTTCAAAATGATTTATAAGAGCGTTGATGTGTCTCTATTGAAGCAAAAAATATATGTCCTTTTCCTCTTTGGCTACACTTTTGGTTGTTGTGGTAGCGGCATCATGCATAATTATTTTCCAGCTCGTGCCGAGGAGCTAGGACTGTCTCGCGATCAGGGGACAATGATTCTGTCGTATTCGGGATGTGCTGATATTTTTGCCCGAATAGCCACAAGCGTCACAGCCGATCATCCCAAAATGCACCGGACCCGATTTATAACTTGTGTTTTATTTATCAATGCGATTTCTTGCTTTAGTATTATGCTGTTTACAACCTATTTGTCTTTTGCTCTGTTCACCGTGGTTTATGGTTTGTGCTGTGGCGTCTTCTTTGCTCTTAATACAACTATACTCACAGACTTCATCGGTGTTACGAAACTGCCTCAGGGGCTCAGTATGAGCTATTTAGTATTCGGATTGTGTGCTACTGGTGTATATCCTCTAATAGGTAAGTCCAATTCATTGTCAACGTTTAGTTTTTGCATTATGTTGCCAAGCATTTTTCTACCAGGCCACATCCACGCACATTCACATGAACAGATATACAAAATACACACACACACAAATCCACCCCCACCCATCCAACACACACACAAATACGCAGATGTCGCACTTTTATGTAAACGACGAACCAAGTAAGGGTCATCTATGTTGTCTTTTGACCTGCAAAAAATAGTAGTCATATTTCTACCATTATCTTGGTGGATGATCAAAAACTGGAAGGATACATCGAGGAGTGTGTGATTCTTGATATCATTCAACTACGGTAGTAGTTGAATAATATTCTTAAGGCCGCAATTTACTCACACGCAGCATCTTTCAGAGCTTGTCGCTAATTAAGTTCTTAACCAAATTGAAAACTGATAACATTTTTGAAGACGACTGGTCTTCAGCTACATTTTAGCATAAGTAAATTGAGATTTGATTCAGTAGCAAAAAGTTTACATCAAAATATGTAGCAACGTTATAGGAGAGTAAGTAACGTCACCAATCAAGTATCTAAATAACTTTTTTTATTTTAAAAGCAAAATATATTTATCTTAGGTTCAATGATAGAAGAAAGCATGAAGAATTTCATAGTTTTGTTCCCATGCAACAAAAATGTGTATCAAAAAAGTATAAGGCAAAACATTGGATTCAAGTATAATTAACTTTTTAATTTCAAAAATACACAATAGAAAAATAGATAAATAGCTGCCAAATTTCTCTGAAATTATACTCTGCAACAATCTTGGGCAACCTGAAACCCGCGAGAATTTCTAAATGGCACGTTTAGCGAAAAATTACCTTGACATTTTTTAGTAGTGCGGGCCGCGTGATGAGTCATGTTTCAGGTGGCCTGCTTTTCGAAAAAAGGTTTCCCATGCCTGCTCTATAATCTTTAGGACGGTATGAAAATGTAATCATATATTTACTGCGCTTGAAAAGGGAATAGTCACAGCTGGAACATGCTTGTCCATTGGTCTGTTTGATTAGTATACCCAAGAAGCTAAAAAAAACGACATAGTGGAGTATACATACATACAAATACTTACAAAAATTAAATGAATGAACACTGACATGCAAACCACACACACACACACAAATATACACTGCCACACACACACATAAACACACACACTCACAAACTACATCTGGTAACTTCAACAATAAATATTTTTGACTTCGGTGAAAGTAGTATTGCATTTTCAGAGTAAGGTTTGTGTGTGTGTGTGTGTAAGAGTGTGTACGTGCATGTATACGCACACACATAAGGTCTGTCTAAAAAGAAACCAGTCAATTTAGTCACTTGAGGCCGTTAACCCTTTTTGATACCAACCTACCTGAAACCATCTCTGGCCTGTTACCCCAAATCCGCCTAAAACAGCCTCTAGCTCTATAACACAAACTCTATGTTTTAAAGTGATCTAAATTTAAACTTTCCGACGAAATTTTATGTTAAATTATGCCCCAAACACTAGTTTAATAATACCAAACTTAAAGGTGACAGTGCTGGCAGAATCG
>NC_043000.1:99303810-99316310 GCF_006345805.1 Octopus sinensis
TGATATACAGTAGTCTATACCTTATGCTACGCTCTGCATTATATTTTACGGCCTATAAGTGGATGCCTTCTTACAAATCTTGTGCCTTGCTGAAAATGAAATAATAAAAATAAATAAAAAGAAAAAATAATAAATGCAAGAGTACAACACTTGGCTAAAATTGTTAGAATAATTTTTTCACTTTGCATTACGAGTTCAAATACTCTTCGAATCAATTCATATTTTTATCATTTCTGGTATGAAAAAAAAAATCAAATGCTAGTGCAGATCTGTGTCAATATAATCAGTTACAAAGTTATTTTTATAATCCTCATTTTGCGTAATTGGAATATGTCACAACAATTTGATTGATCGCAGCGTAAGTTACATAAAATTAAATGAAAATCTCTCTTTGCTTTCTTCTATTTCAGTTCTAGGGTTCAAATGCCGTCCCGCATCGATTCATTCTATATTTTGTTAAACTTCTCTTTCTGAGATTAGAAAATAATACAAAAAAAAAAAAAAAAATTAAGTTCCTTCCCGTGTCACATAGACTCATAAGTGCGGCTTCTATGGCGCATATATTCTCCACTGGACGGGATGCCGGCCCGCAGCAGAATTCTTGCCAGTTGAGTGAACTGGAGCAACGTGAAATAATATATTTTTCTTCAGAACACAACTCGGTTCAGGAATCGAAACCACAATCAGGAGTCCAACATCCTAACCCCTAAGCTACATGCCTCCACTTTTCCGAGATTAATGAAATATATACAAGTAATATACTTTAAATGGTATATTTATACATTTGTCAAAAATTCCATTAAAATAACAAGAAGCAACAGATTTATTTCCAATTTTGTTGCCACAAGATCACACATTTTAGAAATAATCACCTCAGTGCTTTACCGGTACTTATTTCATCTACTTTATGTGAAAATAAAAAGATTAAACTAGGTAGGATTTGAACTCAAAACGTAAAAGGTCTCACCTAACTACTATATGGAATTTTGTTCGACGTTCTAACGAATCAGCCAACTCACCGTGACAAAATACGACAGGGCCTCTTTTCAATGTATTCTGGTTTTCTTGCACCTCCACTAGGAAAACGGTACCTCTGTTAAAGGGCTAAGATACTGATGTGGTGGAAAGGCGGCGAGCTGGCAGAAACGTTAGCACACCGGGCGAAATGCTTAGCGGTTCTGAATTGCCGCTACGTTCTGAGTTCAAATTCCGCCGAGGTCGACTTTGCTTTTCATTCTTTCGGGGTCGATTAAATAAGTACCAGTTACGCATTGGGGTCGATATAATCGACTTAGTCTGTTTGTCTGTCCTTGTTTGCCCCCCCCCCTCTATGTGTAGCCCCTTGTGGGCAGTAAAGAAATACGATACGGATGTGGTGGGTACGTTATGGCACACATCAATATTGGTTTCAAATATTGGCACAAGGCCAGCAATTTCGAGCGAGTGGGTAAGTCGATTACATCAATTCCAGTGCTCAACTGGTACTTACTTATTTTATCGATCCTTATTTCTGTCGACCTCGGCAGAATTTGAACTCAGAACGGAAGGACGGACGATTCTGTCAGCTCACCAATACTGGTTCAAAGGTTGTTCACGTTTGCAAAACTGTATTACCATGAGCAACGTAAGTGAAGTGAACAGGATTTAACGAGGAACTGATATCGCATTGCCAAGTCGGGTGTTGGGAACGCCTTGTCATTTATTAAATCTCTTTTATCTTTTATTTCTACTCGTTTCCGTCTTTGGACTGCGGCCATGCTGGGATTTTAGTCGAACAAATTAACTCCAATACTTACGCTTTTATTTTTCTTAAGCCTGACACTTATTCTATCCGTCTCTTTTGCTAAACCACCAAGTTACAGAGACGTAAACAAACCAGCACCGATCATCAAGCAGGCAACAAACACGCAGACATATGTATATATATATGTGTGTGTGTGTGTGTGTGTGTGTGTGTGTGTGTGTGTGTGTGTGTGTGGTGTGTGTGTGTGTATGTGTGTATGCCAAGTTTACTCACAAGGCATTGGACGACCGAGGCTATAGTTTAATACGCTTACCTAAGTTTCTGTACAGTTCAATACGTACGTGATTGCAAAGAAAGATTCTTCATCACACAGCTATGCCAGCTATTGAATAATATTTTGAAAGATTTTCTTGTTGACAGTATTACCACTGTTAATTTCTAACAATATTTTATCTGGTCAAAAACTATTTGCGCTCTCTGACAGTATTGTGCCTAGTCAAAAGTCACTTTCGTTTTTTTACAACTATAAACCCCCAAAAAACTGGACCTGAACAAAAGCTAGTTCTTTAATTATTTTCCTTTGCTATTAAACTCAGCATCTTCTGCCGTTCAAAAAATTATTTCCTACAAAACACTAATAATGTTCAACCAGATTATTTTCTAGTGAGAAACTGTTTTCTTTTTGCTTCCAACTTCAATACCTAACAAAATTATGCTTTATCAAATGCTACGCTCCTCTCTTAAAACTTTAATGTCCTACGAGGTATGCCAAGTATAATGTTTTATCTTTTCACTTCTCGTACAACCCCAAACCCCTACAGAGTTTACTGAGACAACTGCTGTTTCCTTTGATGCACAATTCTAATTCTTTGCAAAATTATACCTCGTCAAAAGCTTTTTCCTTTGTTTTATAATTCGAATGTCCTACAAGTCTATCCCTTCTCAAAGACTATTTCCATACGTTTACAATCCCAAAGATGTTTTCCTAATCAAGACCTTTTCCCTTTCCTATGGATCTCTGTTTCACACGATTGTGTCCAGTCAAAAGAAATTAATATTTGTTTGCTTAATGATTCCTCTTTTATCTTTTAATCGACTCCAGTATTTATTTGTTAACTCTGGTACTTATTCTATTGGTAAAGGGCACGTACAGAATCTAGAATCAATTGTCAAGCGGTGGGGGAAGGGACAATTACTCATACATGCAGGATTATTCCCTTTTCCTAGCAACATGAAATTAGTTTTGCTCATGAACACAGCGCATCGAAACCAGTCATGAATGCAAGACTTTAACAGCTTGGCCACGTGTATCCGCCAATAAATTAGAGTACTAATCAAATGCTAGGACCACAGTGATCTATTAATCTCATCCCACCAAATTTTTAGGCCTAATGTCTACGTTAGAGACAGCTATTATATAGAACGGTGGCTTGACAGAATCGTTACACCGTCGGAGAAATCGAACTTTGAAATATTTGTTCAAAACCTGTCGATGTCGGTATTGCTTTTTATCCTTTCGATATCGGTAAACTAAAATACCAGTTAAGCACTGGGATCGGTGTAAAATACTTGCCTGCTCGTCTTAAATTTATTGGTTTTGTGCCAAAAATCAAAAATATATATTTTTGTTGTTATTATCATTATTGAGTGAGAGAGCAGTGCATGCCATCAAAGGGACACTGGGGTAAAATATACGAAGCCCAGTATATCCATCATGACTACCCGTCTGATAAGGGTACACCAGGCACATGCATCACAACCATATGTGCGTGACATGGTGATCTCATATAAAGATAAACAGTTCATGACCTTGCATGTGGGGCCCAGTTAGAAATTCCTTCTGGTCGAGTAGCCATCCCGCTCAAAAGGTCCCTGAATAAGGATTGTTTAAGGATGTTGAACGAAACACCCATGTTTCCAAAGGTGAATTATCCAAACCTCCAAGAGTTCCTTTCAACACATGGCTATGATGCTCACCCACTACTTCCGTGTGATCAGAGATGCACATATCATACAAAAGATTATTATTATTGGTGAGCTGGCGGAATCGTTAGCACACCGGGCGAAATGCTTAGCGGTATTTCGTCTGCCGTTACGTTCTGAGTTCAAATTCCGCCGAGGTCGACTTTGCCTTTCATCCTTTCGGGGTCGATAAATTAAGTGCCTGTTACGCACTGGGGTCGATATAATCAACTTAATCCGTTTGTCTGTCCTTGTTTGTCCCCTCTGTGTTTAGCCCCTTGTGGGTAGTAAAGAAATATGTATTTCGTCTGCCGCTACGTTCTGAGTTCAAATTCCTCCGAGGTCGACTTTGCCTTTCATCCTTTCGGGGTCGATAAATTAAGTACCAGTTACGCACTGGGGTCGATGTAATCGACTTAATCCGTTTGTCTGTCCTTGTTTGTCGTCTCTGTGTTTCGCCACTTGTGGGTAGTAAAGAAATAGAAATAGGTATTTCGCCCGTCACTGCGTTCTGAGTTCCAGTTCCACCAAGGTCAATTCTTTGTAAGCCGAGTACTTATTCTATCGGTCTGTTTGACCGAACTACTAAGTTACGGGAACGTAAACACACCGGCATTGGTTGTCAAGCGATGGGGGGGGGAGCAAACATACACTAACACACACACACACACACACACATATATATACGACGGGCTTCAATCAGTTTCTATCTACCTAATCCACTCATAAGGCTTTGGTCAGCCTGAGGCTATTTTAGAAGACACTTGCCCCATGGTGCTATGCAGTGGAACTGAACCCAGAACCATGTGGTTGGTAAGCAAGCTACTTACCACGCAGTCACATACATACATACATACAGAGATATATGGTTTATAATTAGAAGTTAGTACGTGTGAGAAGTTATTTCAACAAGAGTTCAGTCATTATGAAGTGTATACATATTCATATGCATATCTTGCATATCTATCAAAATGCATGCATACACACACACACACACACATACACGAACACAGACATATATATATATATATATATATATATACACACACACACGAACACAGACATATATATATATATATAATATATATATATATATATATATATAATATATATACACACACACACGAACACAGACATATATATATATATATATATATATATATATATACACACACACACACATTACACACGTAGCCCCCATCCGACTACCAACCTATGCGTATAAACATATACTGGTTTACGGAAATATGCCGCCACATACTTGCTCCACAGGGTAGACGATAATTAGTTTCAACGTTGTATTAATCATGAACAGTTTTCAAAAATAAAAAAAAAGTTTATAAAATTATGAATTATTTGGGACGGCAACATCAAAGAGAGAAAACGCAAAGGGTCAAACTCTGATGCATGATCATAGCATGTCTTCTGCTACACACACACACAATCACACACACACACACACACACACACACATACACACACACACACACACACACACACACACACACATACACACACACACACATACATATACATATACTCTATGTGTGTATATTACGTGTTACAGTCATTTGACTGCAGCCATGCTGGAGTACCGCCTTTAGTCGAACAAATCAACCTCAGGACTTATACTTTGTCAGCCTAGTACTTATTCTATTGGACTCTTTTGCCGAACCACTAAGTTACGCGAACGTAAACACACCAACATCAATTGTCAAGCGATGGTGGGTGGGAGGACAAAGACATGCAATTATATATATACATATATATATATGTATATTAGGCAGGCAACTAAGTTCCCGCGGTTTTTTAAATTAAAAATTTTTTAAAGGTTTAATACAAAATAACAACTAATTACTCAATAATGTATTCACCCTTGTTGTTTACAACTTCTTCCCAACGTTCAACAAGATTTTCAATACCTCGTTGGTAGAAATCACCCGATTTCGACTTGAAAAATTGAACCAACCAAGCTCTCAATTCTGCATTAGTATTGAACGAAACTCCGCACATAGCATTTGAAAGAGATCGAAAGAAGTGGAAGTCCGTTGGTGCCAAGTCAGGAGAGTACGGCAGGTGTGGCAGCACTTCCCAGCCATGCGTTTGAATGGCTTCCTTGGTCATATTGGCGATATGAGGGCGGGCGTTGTCGTGCAGCAGAAGAACTCCATGCTGACGATTAGGTCTTTTCTCTTGAATAGCCGTGTTGAGTCTTTCATCTGTTGAACATAGAGTTCCGCGTTGATCGTTTGGTTCCGTTCAAACAATTCGTAATGGATAATCCCTTCCCAGTCCCACCATACGCACATCATCGTTTTACGCGAATGAAGATCTTGTTTCACGCGTGGTGTCGCTTGTTTACAGAGGCTAAGCCATTCCTTATACTGTTTCATATTGATGTACAGGTACCATTTTTCGTCGCCAGTAACGATTCGGTACAGAAATCGTTGCTTGTGTCCATGAGTTGAGCGGTGACCAGCAAGCAAACCAGCAGAGATTGTGGCTCGTTGACTTTTGTTGTTGTCACTTAAAAGCATGCGGAACTCATGCTCCATACTTCTGAACGTTTCCCATCGAGTGAAGATGCTTCTGTATAGCAGTGTGGGAGCATTCCATTTTCTCTGCCATTTCCCTTGTCATTTGACTAGAATTTTCGTGCAAAAGTTGGTTTTCATCGAACTCAACTGGACGGCCACAATGAGGTGCGTTCTGCCATTTTTGAACTTGGCATACCAATCACGAGCGGTTCTTTCAGCTATGGCACCCTCTCCATATACAGCACAAGTCGCGAGCAGCTTTTGCGGTCTTAGAACTTTGATAAAAAGCAAAAAGAAGGTGTCAAAAATGCTTGTTTTTCTTAACTTGACATTCCATTTTAATGATCTGAAAATAAATAAAATTTAACTAAAATTAACTACAAAAAAATATAGATTCCAAAATGATTCAAAAATATAATTCTCGAAACAAATACATTCCATAATTTAAAAACGCAATAAATTCCAAAATTTAAAAATACGGTGGTAACTTATTTGCCAACCCATATATATATATATATATATATATATGTATATATATGTATATATATATGTGTGTGTGTGTGTGTGTATGATGGACTTCTTTCAGTTTCACAAGGTTTGGGCGCCCTGAGGCTATAGTAAAAGACACTTGCCCAAAGTGCCACGCAGTGGAACTGAATCCGTAACCATAAAGTTGGGAAGCAAGCGTCTTACCACATAGCCACGCCAATATATATTTACATATTTACAAGCTTCAACCCAAGAGCTGCGGCTATTCAGGGACACCGCCATTAGCTTTGCTACACTTTCACTACTGAAACCACCTTTGATACACATGTATGTATGTATGTATGTATGTATGTATGTATGTATGTATGTATGTATGTATATATTAACAGTCGTCTGCCATAATAAGTTTTCCGACTGAAGGTATTAACCCTTTCCCCTTAATGCATGCATCTGTCTATGTATTCATATATGAATTCATGTCGGTGCTTAACGTTTAAAATTGACACTTTAAAATATGTAAGGATTGAATTTACTGTAGTATTTGTCCTGAGATAACATCTGTTATGGTTTTGCTGTGTTAAAAGCATAATATATACCAGAGGGTGGCGAAAATTCGTACCAGAAGCGGCTAGTGAATACCAGATGTATTCCGACTTTTTTGGTTTTTTTTTTAGCCTTTTCAAAGGCACGAACTTACAGCCAGCCACAAGTCTCAAGACAAAGGCTCCAGCAACTGGCCTATCGTCAGTATGTATACGTTAAGTATGTTACAAAGATGGCTATTTAAATTAAATATAGCTTCAATTGCGTATACCAGATTTTTAAACAAGCGTGCGCGTATTCGCAAATCAATAAAGTTTTAAATCCCATATTCTTGTATCACTGGCATTCCGTCGGTTACGACGACGAGGAATCTAGTTGATCCGATCAACTGAACAGCCTGCTCGTGAAATTAACGGGCATGTGGCTGAGCACTCTACAGACGCGTGTACCCTTAACGTAGTTCTCGGGGAGATCCAGCGTGACACAGTGTAACAAATACTATTCATTTTTGCCAACTAAGTGATATTTTCCTAGATCAGAGATGATACAGGAATTCTCATCCGATATACACATACACACACACACACACACATATGTTTATATATATATATATATATATATATAATATATATATATATATATATATATATATATATATACACATATATATATACCCAAAAATTGTAGCGAAAAGAAATAACGGTCTTTTGGCTGCTATTTCTAAATTTTTTGGTATGTGGTCAAGCAACTTGTTGCTAAACCCTTAATTATTGTTATAATTATATATAAAACTTCTTGTATAAGTTTTTACCGAATATGGTTCCTTTCCATACCGAAACTACTCGGTGAAATTTATTAATTAGAAATTAATAATTTTTTACCTTATATCTATAATATATATATATATATATATATAATATATTAATAAATAAAACATATGCATATATATATATACATATATGTACGTACCTACCTCTACATGTATATATACACTCATATATGAGTACAGGACACCAAAAAAACGTCGAACACAATGAGAAACGAAAACATAGACACAAACACAAGGAACTGGACATTTTTCTTAAACAACAAAAAAATAGAGTACAAGACAAATAACACAAGGAAAAAACCCTTCTTCAGTCGCCATGGTTTCATCTACTCTACGTTTCGAAGGTGAAGGCGAGACGTATCTTCGATAAGAAACTTTCCTTCCTGCGAAAAGAAAATCAAATAAAATTTGAGATCTTTTTGCAGAGGGGTAAAATGGTAACAAAACCAGGACAGTAACGACAGTACAAGGAAAATAACAAGACAAGAAGGGCTGTTAACGCCGATATATATATATATATAACTAAAAAAAAGTTAGAGGTTGTGAATCCAACCAACTACGGGATAATATCTATCCAATATACTGCTGGTAGAATACCCAATTATTAATGCACAAGTGTTTCCTATTGCATTGCAATTACATTACCTAGTGCATTAAATGGGTGAACGTAAAGAGATATTTTACCATTAAGTTATATAGCAATAAGAAAATGGAGGGGATCAATAGATGGTTCATCAACTTTTAGACATTATATTGTTATCTTATTTATTTATTTACTAAACTGACAATTACAATAATATACATACATGTATAACATATGTAAAACATAATATGTTATACATGTATGTATATTCTTGTAATTGTCATTTTAGTAAATAAATAAATAAGTTAGCATATTATAATGTCTAAAAGTTGATGAACCATCTATTGATCCCCTCCATTTTCTTATTGCTATGTATATATATGCTTATATATATACATATATATATGTAAATACATATATTTATTTATATGTATATATATGTATATATTAACATCAATATATTATTATATATATATATATATATATACACACACATACATACATACATGTGAAAATGTGTAGCCTTGTGGTTAGGCTGTTACACACACGATCACTATATCGTGGGTTCGATTCCCTGATTGGGCAACGCGTTGTGTTCTTGAACAAATCACTTCATTTCACATTGTTCCAGTACCCCCATTCAATCAGGAAGGAATGTTGGCCTGCGCACACACATTCGTATATAAATGCAAATATACATGTAGTGTTTGTATTGAAGCTGAAAAGGCATCGCAAACTGTTACTTATGGTTTCATATAAAGTGAACAGTATAGGCGCAGGAGTGGTTGTGTGGTAAGTAACTTGCTTACCGACCACGTGGTTCCGGGTTCAGTCCCACTGCGCGGCACCTTAGGCAAGTGTCTTCTACTATAGCTTCGGGGTGACCATAGCCTTGTGGGTGGATTTGGTAGACGGAAACTGAAAGAAGCCCGTCGTATATATGTATATGTATGTATATATATATACTATAATGTGTGTGTGTGTGTGTGTGTGTTTGTGTGTCTGTGTTTGTCTGCCCCTCCCCCAATATCGCTTGACAACCGATGGTGGTGTGTTTACGTCCCCGTAACTTTGCGGTTCGGCAAAAGAGACCGACAGAATATGTACTAGGCTTACAATGAATAAGTCCTGGGGTCGATTTACTCGACTGAAGGCGGTGCTCCAGCATGGCCGCAGTCAAATGACTGAAACAAGTAAAAGAGTAAAAGAGAATATATATATATATATATATATATATATATATATATATATATATATATATATATATATATATATATATATATATACGCACACGTATATACTAAATCCATAAACAAACGTCCGCTAATTGTTTCGACTTGAATTACATTTATTCCACATTTGTATTTTTACTTTCTGTATCGCATAGCAGGAGGTAAAAAGGATTAGAATGCATGCATTAGGCACAGAAATTTGATGGAAAAAAACTTAATGGTATTATCACTGAAGAGCGCGACAGTTGCAAGAGCAAAAACAGATACACAGCTACAGAGCTACAGAAGAAAAAGCAGAACAAAATATAATTGACAAAATCCAATTTCGAAATCTGTATAAACATGAAAAATATATACTTGGGGATATGGGGAAAAAATCAAACCAGTTAATTCAAGGTAGGAAAGATAATTTTCGAAAAAAATAAATATTAAGCAATAAAATGAAATATAATAACATATAATATAATATAAAATCCTGGTTGATAAAAGGTCATATTAAGGGTAAAACGATAAATGTTAAATCAAACAGTTTTCTGTAAAATTATCTAAAGATTAAATGCGACAGTCGGAAGAAAGCAATTCAAATTCAAAATGACAGAAAAATTGACAGTATTCTATATATTCGAAGTTTATGATTGAACCAGTAAAGCTTATACGATAGTGAGAAATATTGTATATTAATATATCAAAACATTGTTTTGTAGCAAAAGCCACAAAATCAAAAACTTTGAAGGATGCCTACAATAATTCAGCCGTTCGATTTTATAGTACAAGGTCGATTTGTCTTCAAAGAGAGTAAAATATTTCCCCCCTATGTGTAAGAGATATTTCATAGAATTGCAATAGGCTTGTCTTTCCAAAGTAGACCATTAGATTTTGAAAGAGGAAGAACAGGTTTCTTTCAATTGCCATACGAGTTTTGATAAACTTGTTGAAGACCTATTTTCTAAATACTTCAAAAAATTTTCGTGCAAATAAAGCTTTGTCATAAAGCTGTTTTCCGTGGTTCTAGTGTAAGTTTTATCGACTCGGATCTCACACTTTTAAACAACTCTTTTGGTGAGACAATTACCATAAAGAGAAGAGTTACAAGACTCTTTACAAGTGCATTCAGGGTTGTCATATTTTTACAATTTCAAGGCATATGCCTCCGAACGGTTAATATATCAATAAATTAAAATATTACCATTTCTGACTGCTGCATATACCTTATTTTTTTATCGTAAATTCGAAAATGTATATCGGATGTATTTTGTCACATTTTTGGTAATTTTAAATTTGAATCGTTTTCTTCTAAATGTCGTAATCGTCCTTTACATCATTGCCTTTCTTTTATCTTTTATATTTTATTGTTTATCTTTTACTTGCTTTTGTCAATGGATTGCAGTGTGCTGGTGCACTGCCTTCAAAGTCTTAGTCGAACAAATTGACCCCAGTACTTATTTTTTGAGGCATGATACTTTATTCTCTAGGTCTCTTTTTGCGGAACCACTCAGTTACCGGGACGTAAACAACACCATTTGTCAAGTGGAGGCGGAGCACACACAAACATAAAAACACACACATAGATATATACATACGTATTTTCAGTTCCAATTACGCAATATTTTACTCTACTGTTGGTATTTGAGTGCTATTTTCCCCAACTTCTTATGTACCTATGTGCTCGCATATGTATGCATACATACATACATACATACATACATACATACATACATACATACATACATTTCTAAATCCCACTTTGAAGGGTATGCATTTGCAATCCAGGAACAAGAAATATCAACCAAATACCTGATGCACAAAAAGTACAGAAACGCAGAAAAAGCAGCAAAATGTGATAACCTAAATAGACTTTGTGATGATAACACCGAAGATAGCACTCACATCATAAGCAGTTGTCCGAAAATGTTATCACGGTATTATCTACCGACCAGACATGATGTAGCTTGGACATTGTATAATGAGATCTGTCCAAGAGATAACTAAGAGGTCAAAGAAATAAAAACCTACGGTATAGTAGAAGCCATAGCCTCTCATGATAAAAAGGAGTCCTGATGGAATGTCCCAGCGAAAACCTTAATAAAATATAAACATAATAGACCTGACATCGTAATCAGGCATAGAGAAGAGAAACTGTGTACAGTTGTGGACATCAGCTGTCCAGCGGATGTTAACATAAAGCTAAAGTTCAGCGAAAAAGAAAATAGCTATGTTGAACTATTGAATCTACAGTTACTCTATCCAGATTACAAGTTCAGTTTTATACCCGTAGTTGTTGGGGCACAGGGATATGTAACACATTGCCTAAATACCAATTGTGATATATTAAGCTTCTCAAAACCAGAAAGTAGAAAGCTGATTCGAAGACTACAGATCCAAGCCATCACTGGAACTAGAAATCTGTAAAACGTTCCAGAAGTTTATCGTTTAAGTATGTATGGGCGTATCTAGATAGGCAAGAATATGCATGAAAAATATACATATAAAACAAAACATACAAATCTTCACATATACATACATATACATACATACGCACACTATATATATATATATATATATATATATATACACACACAAA
>NC_043000.1:99321310-99332092 GCF_006345805.1 Octopus sinensis
GTCGATTGATCATGCATTTACAAGGAGCTATTACAGAGGATTGTAATACAAAACAAATAAAACTAAATAGAAAAATTTAGTTGATAAAATGCCATCCTATATAGAATTTCACTAAAAAAAAGTACTGGAATAACTACCAAAGCTTTACTGGAACTAAAATATAAACCATAAAATCAACACAAGCGCATAGCATATGTGAAATACAATATGAAAGTAACCTGGAGTTAACTGTTGCACATGGCGAGATTGATTTATATTAAATATGGTGATAATGGTTATATTCCAACATCGTTCCGAAGATTCTGCCTTACTATGATATATAAGAAAAGAAGAACAAAAAAACGATAGCAACATGTCGCTATTACCCACTTCATTCTGAAGACGGAGCCTAGAAACATTAACGGGTTTAGAAATGATATTATTCCAAACGAAATGTAAAGGACTAACAAGGAAATATTAGAAAAACAATAAAAAGAAAAATTAAAGTTAGCTCTACCACAAGAAAACCATATGCTGCAATGAGAAGGTAGAGAAGAAATAGAGTAAATAGAGCATTAGAAATAATACCTATTTCTTTACTACCCACAAGGTAGAGGACGAACAAGGACAGAGAGGACAAACAAGGACAGACAAACGCATTAAGTCGATTCTCGGCGGAATTTGAACTCAGAACGTAGCGACAGACGAAATACCGCTAACAATTTCGCCCGGCGTGCTAACGTTTCTGCCAGCTCGCCGCCTTAGCATCAGAAATAATACCATGCAATAATTGCTCCCGATATCTGAGCATTGTGTTCTGATCCCGTCGATGTTACTTCAGGATAAAGTACCAATGAATATAGGAGTAATTTCACTCTCTGTCTCTCTCTTTTCCTCTCTTTTACTTCTACCTCTCTCCTTTTATTCCTCTCCCTTTCTCCTCTCGCTTTCTCCCACTCTCTCTCTTTCTGAGGCAGCTACGTTGAAGGGACAAGAAAGGATTGTTCATATTGGGAATTCACCAATACTTTCCACCACCATTTTGTGAACTTGCTAAAACAAACCAGCGGAAAACAAAAGGGATGATGAAAATGCCATGTCAAGTGAAAGATGCATCAATACACTGTTCATTTGATTTCTGAGAACCCTGCTCCCCCCTTCTCACACACACCACACATATACTTCATTGTAAATGATCTTAGGACTGAATCGCAAGTCACATTACTTTTGAAGGCCAAAGTCAAAGTGCGGTAGACACACGCACACAATATTGTCTGTGTGTGTATGTGTGCGTGCGTGTGTGTGTGTGTGCCCGTGCCTGTGTGTGTACCCGTGCCTTTGTGTGTGTCCGTGCCCGTGTGTGTGTCTGTGTCAGTGCTTTTATGCACCATACGTCTACATGAGATGTAGTCCCAAAGGGAACACTACACTGTTCGACATTCTAACAAAACATCCAGGTTAAGTTGAATATATATATTGCCTTTTAGTATCAATACGGCTTCTATCACTGATAATTACTTAACACACAAACACACACATACACATACACGCACACACGTATATATACATATTCATATTTATACATATATATTGACATGTGGTGTAAGCGTGGTAATAATATATATATATATATATATATATATATATATAATATATATATATATATAATTTATATATATATAAGTAAATAAATGAAGTTGATCGCAGATGCTATTCAAATTCTTTTACATTCGACACTGTTTGTTCGAAGACAACATTGGTTTTACTCGAAAAGGTAGGCTCTCTTTCTTTCCTGATGAGAAGATTGCATTTACACCGTTTATTCCTTTGGAATAAAACCAATGTTGTCTTCGAAACATATGTCGAAAGTAAAAGAATTTGAATACCATCTGCGTTCAACTCCATTTAATTACTTATACTACACAAATTACTGCACATTAACCCGGAGTTTCTACCTTTGAATAGGTCGCTACATCTTTGTTACTTGCGTGAATTTTGCTACACTGGTAACTGTTTATTGAATTTTCCATGATAACAGTAAACAAGGAAATTCATTCATCCATTATATTATTATATATATATATATATTATATATATATATATATATATATATAATATATCTATATAATATATATTATAAGGGCAACTTATCATAAGAAGACACCAAATGGCTCTAAAACTACCATTTATAATTATATTTATAAAATTAGATACTTTCTATTAATTTTTACCTAAATCGTTTTTTTACATGCTAGCTGCTTGATAAAATCCTATATAGATTTTATCCTTCATTATAATGATAAATATGAATTCACTTCAGCAAATTTATTCGCTGCTGAATTATTTTGGTCATTCACCCGTTTCTGAGATGAACAAACTAGATTCAACTTATATATAAATGCGAACATTTGTATTGGCACAGTGGATGCGCAATGTGTTCATATGGTATATATAGATGTTTATAATTATGTATTTTGAGTTATGTCATACTAAAGACGATGAAGGGTATTACATCCCTAAACCAGAAATTGATCTATGGCTAAACCTTTTTAAAAATATTTTTTGTTCATTTCCCTCGCATTCAGCCCGTGTCTATGTGATACATAAGGTAGTTTTAGAGCCATTGGCGTCTTCTTCTAGCATGTGGTGCTACTCAGTAGTTGCCTTTATTAAAATTATATTTATAAAATTAAATACTTTGTATTAATTTTTACCTAAACGGTATTTTACATGCTAGCTACTTGATAAAATCTTATATAGATTTTATCCTAGATTATTTTTAATTAAGAAAAAAAAAAAGATATGTGAAAAATAAAATACTTCTAAATAAGAAAAACTGAAAAACTGAAATGAAGACAAAATGAAATTTTTTTTTTTAAATAACAGAACATAGTTATTAATTTCTGATCTTGGTAAAAAGATGTAAAATTTAGAACAAAAGAGAATGAAACACAGCAGGAAATTATAAAACCGTATTTTGATTGTAATTTTAAGTAATTTTGTAAGATGATGAAGTAATCTGTTGAAGAAATAGTATAAGATATACTCGCCTTCATGCAAGATATGATATACATTCGGTGACAAAATATGGCAAATTTGTTTTTCAAAATGTTCTTGTAATGACATATTTGGTTAGTTTTAATAAAATTCCCTGGGAAGCATAGAATTTGGTGCCTGTGATATTAGTCATGATTTTAGGTAAAATTTGCACACTGATTTTAAATGTACCATCGCTTGCTGTTGGTTATCGAGATATATTATACCCCTAATTGCTATGCATACAGCCAATAGAGTGCAATAATTGATGATTAAAAATTAATATCACCTTTTGGGTAAAAAATATAATGGCTTCCTATAACGTTTATCTAATCAGACGTCAAACGAAAGTGACGTTTCAGAGACTTCCTATACCCCAAGACAATCACGTTCAGTAATCTACCATCAAATGAGTATCCCAGTGCTCCCAGTATCTTTCCTCCATAGTTCTTAAATTTTGATGGAATCGTTCACTCTGTTCATTGTTTAGGTAACCAAGGTTGTCTGACAAACGATCTAAATGGCTGTGGAGGCACTTTGATGCTCATATTACAGGCAAGTTGACGAAAAGAAGTAGTTATCTGCTTTATGGCTCCCAAGAAAAATTCTTACAACCACAGTGAACGGAAACCACCCATCTGCTTCAGCATTGTTCATTGAATTTTGGAAATATGCGTCTTTCATTAGTTCCCGGATTTGTGGTCCATCGAAAATACCTGTCTCCAGCTTCTTAATGCTCGCTTGAAATTTACTGTATATTTAGTCAAAGCAGTACCCGTCTTTCTTCAAAGTTTTCACAAACTGTTTCATTAAACCCAGTATAGTGTGCAGCTTTATTCAAATAATCTTATCTATGTCAATCAATGGTCCTGTGATTATATTCTATTCTCTAATGACCTATTTTTCTCACTCAGTGCTCAACTCTCCCAGAGATAGATAAAAAACAAATGCTCAGTCTATCCACTCTGCAAGTCCAGGAAAACGTTTGCCATTTTATGATCCACACAGAGTAGCAATTGGTGGTCGTAATATGATACCTTTTTTAAGACAAGGGCGATTGTTTTCTACTGCTCCATCATATATGGGTGAGCAATTGGGATCGATCTATATTTGTTGCTATTGTGTAGAAACACATATTTAAACTCCGGTTAAAGCCATTTATAAATAACCGCCATTCACTTGGTACATTTTTAGATACATCCAATTTCACCAGCAAGCTTTGAACATCACTGTAAAAAGCGCAATCCTTTTCCTCCGAGAAGGGCCGAAATGGTAATTCACGCTACTGAGTCAACCTGTTTTAATTTCGGCTCTCCACTACGTTTCTTGCTCGATTTCAGTTGTGGTCCACTTTGCCTTTCAACTGCATCTGATTCCAAAATATAGGCCTTCTAATGTTACCGACGATCTGGTTTTCATGTGCATACGTTCCTAATAAGAATGCTGGTTATTTCTTTCCAGGCATTTAACAGTATGTAATTAGCCATGAGACGTGTAAAGTTTCCTATAAACATTACTTACGCTTAAGTAATTAGTTGGGGGTAGTAATACAGCTTAATTGATAATAATTAAAGTATTGTTTTTATTAGCTGTTGTTGAGTCAGTTGAAGTTGTCAGTCATTGACATAAACATTTAGTTATTAGATAATTAGTAAGTTGTTTTTCACATAGAAATATACTTACAATTTATACCCGAAAAATAATTTACATTTCAACAAATATACTGATGATTTTGAAGAACACAAGAGATCAGAAGAATAAGAAGGTTTAGAATACAATCATAATTCAGAAGACTATAACAATGGATTAGAAGTAAACAAGGATTTTGTAAGAGACTATGGGGATTTAAAATATAACAATGGTTTAGAAAAATTAAATGATGTTTTTAAAAGAAAAATGCTGCAGCAACTCTCGAATCGTGATTCCTTCTGCTTTGAAGGATTTGCATGTCTTCTCTGATTAAGCTACTAATCCATCCATAACGTTGGATTAGAGTTGGACGAGAGTGGTTCACAAGAAAAATAACAATGGTTTAGAACATGCATGAGCAACCTCTTTCGAGAAGCGGGCTGCAAGACATATTACGCATCACCAAGGTAATTTTTTGTTAGGTATGCAATTCAGAAAGTCTCGTGGACCGCGGTTCACATATGACTGGCTTAGAGTCTTGCAATGATCGTTTAGAAGAATAACGCGAAGAATATGAGAATGATTTAGAAGAATACAGTAATGGTTGGCATTAAATCTCACCCACAATCTAGCCTTCAGAGTTTCGCCTCAGATACAAAGTAAAGTAAATAAAACATTCACAGATATTCTATTCACTAACGATTGTAAAAAGAATGACTTTTTTATCTGAAAACTTGAGCCATAATTACGTATGGTTAAATTGACGAAGTCTTTGTAAAATTTTCTCTGAAACAAATTATTACAGCTATTGCTGTTTGACGTTTATACACACGTTATAAACGTTATTACACGCATCGGGAGTTTTTTAATCTAAGGATATTTTAAGTGCATATCATTTAGATACATGATATAGAGTTGTTAAAATTGTTCGAATTTTATATACAATTAATGGTGTTTCGTATTTTAAAGAAGTTTATTTAGCTTAAAATATAACATTAAAATTTGTTATTGAGTATGAAAATGTATTAAAATTTAGGGTAATGTTAAGACTCACGTAAAATTTTATTTAAAAAATTATTAAACAGTTACGCTAAGCGATAAAATTAAGAAAAACTACGAAATATCGATACCTGTCTTTCGTGTTCACCTCCGGAACGGTTTATGTTTTTGTACCGCTTGTGTTTTCAAAGGGCTCTTCTCTAGACGTTTTGTGTATAGTTCTGCAAATTATATTTTGCTATGACGATCACACTGACGAGTTGCGGACATCTACGTAAGTAATTACGTAAGTGGTAACAACGAAACCGGATTTGTGATTAGTGGTCATCCATCTTATATATATATATATATGGTAATATCGAACAGTAAGACTGAGTGAATAGATATTCTTTATTTGTGGGTTAACCTCCCATGAGGCGGGTTTGATAGTTGCATACACACACACATATATATACATATAAGTATACATGCACACGTTGTTATAACCCACACGACTTTCATTATTCTTCTGGTTGTACAAATATAGGGGTCGCATCAGAAGCGTTTAACAAAGAATTACATAAATACTCATTCTGTCAGTCAGTCAGTACTTTCTTACAACATATCACAGTGATGAAACTTTTTATTGAGTATTTACTTTCCAAATAACTACTGCCTACTCTGGGTATATAAAGGAAGCACTCCGTCGGTTACGACGATGAGGGATCCGGTTGATCCGAATCAACGGAACAGCCTGCTCGTGAAATTAACGTGTAAGTGGCTGAGCACTCCACAGACACATGTACCCTTAACGTAGTTCTCGGGGATATTCAGCGTGACACAGAGAGTGACAAGGCCGGCCCTTTGAAATACAGGTACAACAGAAACAGGAAGTAAGAGTGAGAGAAAGTTGTGGTGAAAGAGTACAGCAGGGATCACCACCATCCCCTGCCGGAGCCTCGTGGAGCTTTAGGTATTTTCGCTCAATAAACACTCACAACGCCCGGTCTGGGAATCAAAACCGCGATCTTATGACCGCGAGTCCGCTGCCCTAACCACTGGGCCATTGCGCCTCCTCTGGGTATATACACAAAGCACGTGACTGATCAAAGGCATTCCAACAGCAATCCTCCACCTTTCCATGAGGCACTGCTTGAAGGGCTGCATCATTCAACGGGCACCGCTTTCTCTGTCAGTAGAATGGGATTTGAAGGAGACTTCGCTGCTACTTCTTGCAAGTCAAGTGACTCAGTTGATGTTTATTCCACGTGTTGAAGTATTGTTGCTGCTGTTGCTATTGTTGTTGTTGTTGTTGTTGGTGGTGGTGGTGCTGGTGCTGGTAGTTGTGGTGGTTGTGGCGGTGGTTTCGGTGGTGGTGGTAGTGGTGGTGGCGGCGGTGCTTTTAGTGGTGATGGTGGTGGTGGTGGTGGTGATGATGGTAGTGGTGAGTTACATGCTATTGCTGTTGTTCTTATTGTTACAAGGTGGTGCATTGACGGAGTCGTTAGAGCGTCGAACAAAATGCTAGGTGGTATTTCTTCCGGGTCTTTATGTTCAGGGTAAATCCCCACCGAAGTGAATTTTGCCTTTTATCCTTTCGGGGGTCGATAAGATAATAGTATCAAGTCAAGTACCGGGTCCGATTCTATTGACTTAACCTTCCTTCAAAAAATGCTGGCCTTGTACTTAAATCAGAAACCATTATTGTTACAATTGTAACTTATTGCTGTTGTCGTTCCTGTTGTTAATGTTACTTCTGGCGGTGTGGTGGTGGTGGTGGTGATAATGATGATAATGGTAGTTGTGATGGTTGTAGCTATGTTGCCTGTGGTGGTGGCAGTGGCGGCCGCGACGCTGGTAACAATGGCGACAATAATGTCGTCGCCGATAATGATGATGATGAAGGGGAAGGGAGGAGGAGGGTGGTGGTGATAGTGGTGATGGTGATGATGATGAAGATGATGATGATGATGATGGTGGTGGTGGTGGTGGTGGTGGTGGTGGCGGTGATGGCGGTGGGGGTGATGATGATGGTGATCGTGGTGGTGGTGGTGGTGGTGGTGGTGGTAGTTATGGTGATGAGGATGAAGATGATGATGATGATGGTGGTGGTGGTGGTGATGGTGATGATGGTGAAGATGATGATGATGATGGTGGTGGTAGTGGTGGTGGTAGTGGTAGTGGCGGTGGTGGTGGTGGTGGTGGTGGCGATGGTGGTGGTGATGATGATGATGATGATGTTCATGATCATGGCGATAGTGGTGGTGGTTGGTAGTGATGC
Organism: Octopus sinensis; assembly: GCF_006345805.1. Lineage (NCBI taxonomy): Eukaryota > Metazoa > Mollusca > Cephalopoda > Octopoda > Octopodidae > Octopus > Octopus sinensis. The sequence goes on from NC_043000.1 coordinate 99,329,214, forward strand.
TGTTGTTGACGATGATGTAATTGATGCTACTCTTGACATATTTCCTCATTATGTATATACACTCTTTCTTCAAAAAGAAAAAGAAGAATAATCTTCTTTCCCACTATCTCTTCCCACCACCTCATCCCACCATCATTTCTCTCCACCCACCCTCACCTCATTCTCCTCCGCTCTCAACCATCTTTTCTCTCTCTGTCCCTCTCTCTCTCACCACACAAACAGTCTCTCTCTCTTCCCACTATCACCTTCCCCCCTCTCCTCCTCCTCATCCTCCGCCCCTCTCCTTTTCTATCTTATCTCCTATTCCTCACACTCTGTGTTGTTTTCGTCCCCTTTTCCTCCCACCACGCCCATTGTTATTTTGTTTTGTAATGACTGATTTATTTCTGTAGGAGGGTAGGCTTTCCTCAGTTTTCTTATATCATACAGTTGTTATTGTGGTAGTGGCGATGGTGGTTATGATGGTTGTTGCTCTTCTTATTCTTATTCTTCATCTTCTCCTCCTCCTCCCCCTCCCCCTCCCCTCATCCGCCTTGTGTTCATTCCTTCACGACGCGACGTTTTTTCGAGGTTACTCTGACCCTCAAAAGTCTCGGTGCATCTGCTCGGGGAAAAAAACGAACAAAGCGAGGGAAAAACATCAACAACGACGCACACCAATATATGCATGCATCCTGCCTTACATGCATTATACATACATATGTATGCATTATACAGATAGATAGATGGATAGAGAAAGGGAGAGAGAGAGAGAGAGAGAGAGAGTTAGATATATATATAGAGAGAGAGAAGGGGAGAGCGAGAGATAATCATTTCTGTACTGGAACTGGTTCATTCTGTTTCTGTCTTAACTTCAAGATAAAATTGGTTGTGGTCAGACTTGGAGAAAAATGGACACCATCAGATCTAAACTACCCCAGACAGACCGTATGTCAGGACTGCGCCATTACGACTTTGTCAAGGGGTTAAGGGTCCATGGCATTGACATAGATATAATACATATAGTATAATACATGTAGTATATTTACATATTTATATGTGCTTATAGACACATATATCTTATCTCTCTCTCTCTCTCTAGTATGCCCTACATTGTTTGTTACAGTTCCCCGCATTCTGTGTTCAAATCTCTCAAATTCAACAATTGCCTGACTTTTCTGGGATTCATAAATACAGAACCTGTCCATGGATGTGGATTGGCGGCATTGCTTTATAACATTTTCTCTGACTATTTTTGAGTTTCAAACTGAAAATCTCCACAATACTGGAGTCCCAAAAATTGTAAGGTCGTTGCAAATCGCATGTATAGTATTCAATCTGGAACAAATTGTCGACGAAAGTTCAACGAACTCACTATTATATATATATATATATATATATATATGTAAGATAGATAGATAGATAGATAGACAGATAGATAGATAAAGGGAAAGTTTACGAAAATAAACAATAAACGACAGAAAGATATAGATAGATAGATAGATAGATAGATAGATAGATAGATAGATAGATAGATAGATAGATAGATAGATGAGTCACATTCTTCTCCAAAAAGTAAACAATTTCCAGAAAAACACAATTTGAGGCACGGCTCCATATAACAAAGAATTTTGAAAAATTAAATGTGAAACCTTGTGTATTAATAGCATTTACTTCAGCCGGAAAGGTTAATGGCAAATTTAATCCCGGCCTTATTTGAATGCAAAACCTATGAAAACGGAGAAAATATAACAAGGCATTTTGCTCATCGTTAATTGATTCTACCAGACCACTGCTCTTAATATTGATTTCTTACATAGGCACAAAGCAGGATTATAGATTGGCGGGATCTGTTGATTGACTCGACCCCAATACTTTTCTGGTACTTGTTTTATAAACGTCCGGAATGATGAAAATAAAGTCTGCTGTATGTATGTATGTATGTATGTATGTATGTATGTATGTATGTATGTATGTATGTATGTATGTATGTATGCATGTATGTATGCAAGTATATACATACATACATACATACATACATACATACATAATATATATATTATAATATATATATATACATACATATATATATATTAAAACTTGAAAATGGATGAGTCGCGTCAGTTTAAATAATATAATAATAATAATAATAATAATATAATAATAATAATATAATAATAATAATATAATAATAATAAAATGCCCTGATGCAGTACCAGGCAGTGGCTCTCATGGCTTCTGATCTTAACTGATTGGAAGTGTTATCATGTACATTGTTTTGTCTTGGTATAAAAGATGGGCTACAGCAAATATTCTGCTCAATACCACAGATTTGCTTGTCAGTTGTTTGACCTTAACCAGTTGAGCATGTCCCTTAGTGGCTGACGATATGTGCATCTCTGATCACGAGCAGAAGTAGTGGGGAGCATGATAGCCATGTGTTGAGAGGGATTCTTTGGGGTTTGAATAATTCACCTCTGGAACATGGGTGGTTCTTTCAACATCCTTAAACACCCTTATTCAGGGACCTTTGAGAGCGGGATGGGCTACTCAACCTGAAGAAATTCTAACTGGGCCCCACCTGCAAGTCATGCGCTGTTTATTGATATGAGATCACCATGTCGCGCACATATGGTTGTGATGCATGTGCCTGGTGTACCCTTATCAGACGGTAGTCATGATGGGTATATTGGGCTTCGTATATTTTACCCCAGTGTCACTTGATGGATGAACTGCTCTCTCACTCAATAATAATAATAATAATAATAATAATAATAATAATACTAATAATAATATATGTATACATACATATATATACATGTATACATCTATACGCAGATATATATACACATACACACACACATATGCTTATATAGGGTCAGGACATCATTAACGGTGCA
>NC_043000.1:99332192-99342192 GCF_006345805.1 Octopus sinensis
TATATATATATATATATATATATATATATATATATATATATATATATATATATGATATATTATATATAAGTTAAAAACAAAAGAAAACATAAGAGAAACACAACAACGCGAGGACGTGGAACAAGTATAGTGTTATTGGATGCTCATGAAAAGAAGAAAGAGGGAGATTTAACGTTTCGAACGGAGCTCTTTCGTCAGAAACATAGCAACAGGAAAGGTCCAAGGAAGGGAAGACTGAGAAGAAATCGCCAACTATATTACGCAGTCACACACACACACACATATATTATATATATATTTATTATATATATATATATATATATTATATATATATATAGATATATATATTATGTATGTATGTATGTATGATGTATTCATTTGTGCGTCTGTGTTTGGCCCACCACCACCACCTCCACCATCGCAACATCGCTTGACAACCGATAAAAAAATACGAAGTTTACAAAGAATAATTCCTGGGGCCGATTTGTTCGACTAAAGGTGGTGCTCCAGCATGGCCGCTGTCAAATGACTGAAACAAATAAAAGTGTAAAAGAGTAAGCGTGTATCCGTGCATGTGCACGTGTTTATGTGCTTGTGTGTAATAAATGTACTTCATTGCGTGGAACAAACATAAGCATGACAAATAACAAGATACTAGAGCTCAATATAACACATCTCGACGAAAATTCGTATTTCAAATGAATATTCATGTAGTACGATGTCGCATATACTGCGGAACAGAAATAGCTCTGCTTATAATCACAATATCAATAATGCTGGGAATTTTACGTGCCGTATTATTATGTTTAATTATAAATATGTAATTATGATTCTTGGTGTAATGTTGCGAAAGCTTTATTAAAACATCCCTGATATTCCTTTCTAACTATAGATAGAAAGGTTTGAAAGTTTGAGGGAGAGGACAAACCGATTACTGATTGAATCGAGCCCAGAAAGAATGAAAGCAAAGCCGACCTCGTAAAGACAGAATGTCATGCCGCTAAGATCGCCACCTAAAAAAAATATCACTGATATTACTTTTGGTTCTTCCAGTTGTGTTCGTGTGTGTGTGTTTGCGCGCGTACGCGTATGTGTATGTGCATACATACATATATATGTGTGTATGTGTATAAATGTATGTATGTATATGTATATATATATATATTTATATATGTATATATATATATATATATATATATATATATATATATATATATATATGTGTGTGTGTGTGTGTGTGTGTGGTGTGTGTGTGTGTGTGTGTGGTGTGTGTATTTATGCATTTATAATGCGTATGTCTGTATGCAAACACGCACATATATATAAGTGCATATTTATATATTCATGCATACAGATGGATGGATAGTTGGCTGGATGAATAGATAGATAGATAGATAGATAGATAGATACATACTTACATACATACATACATACATACATACATACATACATACATACATACATACATACATACTTAAACACACAAGTACATACACGCGCACAGAAACATGCAGACACACACACATACACATTTGTATTAATAGATTTGTTGCGAAAATCTACAACATAACCATTATTTGGGTCCCTTCTGCCTTTGTTTCAACCTAATTTTCTGAAAATACATACTTTTTAATATTTTAGAGAAATACGAGATATAAGGAGACAGACGACAGAGAGAGAAGGACAGAGAGAGAGAGAGAGAGAGAGAGAGAGAGAGAGGGGGGGAGCGAGAGATTGAGAGAGAGAGAGAGAGAAAGAAAGAAAGAAAGAAAGAAAGAAAGAAAGAAAAAGAAAGAAAGAAAGAAAGAAAGAAAGAAAGAAAGAAAGCGGGAAAGAAAGAAAGAAAGAAAGAGAATTGGCTGACAGCCTACAAATCTATTTGTTAAAGCAAAAATATGGAGCCTAAAACTCATCAATAAGGTTGTCGTTCAACATACATGCATACATACATACAGACACACACACAAATATACATATGTATATACATAAACACACACATACATACATACATACGTACATTCATACATACATAATACATACATGCATACATACATACATACATACATACATACATACATACGTACATACATACATACATATCAATGCATACATACATTCATACATACATTCATACATACATACATACATACATACATACATACATACATACATACATACATACATACATACATACATTCATACATACATACATACATACATACATACATTCATACATACATATCAATACATACGTTGTTGCAAAAACAGTATATAATGCCATTCGAAAAGAAGGGACTGTCCTGGGATAAATATGGAGACTACCCTTGTTATTGAATACTTTACCGCAAGGAATATCAGTGGAATATCCCCATCAAAGCTTCAACCAAGTGCAAATATAACAGGGTAGATATAGTTGCTTGAAACAGACATGAAAAAGTATGTACTGTCATTGAGGTCAGTTGCTCTGTTGATGTGAATATCTCTTTGAAGATCAAAGTGAAATATTATAACTATGGATAACCGCTTCGAAATCACCGGCTTCTACAACCAGATTGTAAATTCACATTTATACCAATAATAATTGATCCAATCTAGATAAGCTAGGGTATTCAGAAAAAGATATCGACCAGTTAATTAGCACATTACAAAAGCAATCTGTAAATGGAACGGTAAGGATATGCGAGACTTCTCTGAAATTCAAAATGTAGCATTGTTTTAGTTATATCCATACACTCCAAAGATGAAGTTTTATTTTTATGCTTGTTAGAAACCAGCTCCTTCCTCAGAGGAAGATTTCAAATAATTAAAAAACCGAAGAAAACATATATACATACATACATACATACATACATACATACATACATACATACATACATACATACATACATACATACATACATACAAGAGTGGGAATGTTAATGCACTTTTATAAATTTCTGAGCAGTTGCATAAATAGGGAATACACGACCAATGCATTATATATACTTACTCTTTATTATATTTCGATTCGCATCTAGAATTAAAACGACCCCCAGTACTCAGTACTCAGCTAGTACACAGTACTCAGCTAGTACTTCTTTCATCGATCCTTTCCTTACAGCATACACATTGCTGTACACTTTCATACACTTGTACTTATTCCTGTGCTCTGTATTTAAATTCTATATTTTCTCAAATAATCCTATTTCAAATAAACAGTGTTTCAAATTAATCAATTGTATACGAGTGTTAGATAATTTTCCGAAAATATTTTGATAATATTATATAATAAATGTATGCCAGTTCTGCTTAGATAATCTTGTATAATAAACTGTCTGTTAGATAACAGCTCAATTATTATTAATATGCTTTGACATGTCGAAATTGCTATGTTGTGTTGTGAATACAAATCTATCTGCTGGACTTTCGATATATCATTCAGCAAGTTGGCCAATATATTTCATTTTATTCACTCCACTTTGTCTAGCGAGTGAATTGCTATCATATCTTCTGGGAAATAGATTGATAAATTACTGTCCAATCCTAGTGATATTTGATTCTCATCTGCTCAACTTCATAACATATATGTATCCCTTGCAACTCACTGAATATTCATAAATACGTGTACATGCGTAATGCTTGTTTGATTGTCGACTATTTTGCATAGATGCTGATATGATGTCGTTTATCAATCGTCTCCGGTCATTTTCAAGAAATGATTCTTCATCTAGGTTAGGATTGGTGTCTAAAACCTTTAAGCTGATGTGTTTGCTGTCTAAATCACCAGAATACTGTCCAGAGTTAAACCAAACAAATATCACTAAAAACAATTCGTCTTAAAAAATACAAACGGAAACGAGAGATAAATGGATTCAAAGACCAAGTTTTCGACGACACAATAGTGCCAACAGTCAGACAGCATAAACTGCTTTGATTCCAGCAGAAAAAAAAAGACAAAGACATATGTGAGCTGAACAGGATTAGCGACAATGTCAATATTCACATTATTGGTTTCCAAATACACATGATAGATAAGACCTCAAATGTTTAAAATAAATTACCATCTGTTATTTTCTCGCTCTTCATACTTATTTTCATGACTTAATACAGTGAAAAGTATCCTTGTAGTATTCATTATTTTGTATGAATCGGTCACATGAGTTGTGCTTATACACAAACACACACACACACACACACACACACATGCGTACACAGACGCACACACACACACATATATACATACACACACACACATACATATATAGATATACACATAAGTACACACACAGACACACACATAAATATACGTAAGTAGGTATGTATGTTTTTGTATTATGTATGTATGAATGTATGTATGTATGTATTGTGTCTGTATAGATAGATACATACATACATAGACATACATATATACGCACACATATATATATATATATCTACAAAGATACACATACATACATACAAACATACATACATATACATACATATATACACACATATATATATACAAACATACATACATACATACATGCATACATACATAAATACAAACATACATACAAACATACATACGTACATACATGCATACATACATACAAACATACATACGTACATACATACATACATACATACATACATACAACATACATACATGCATACATACATACATACATACATATACATATACATACATACATATAAACATACTGGAGAATGCATTTGGTTGTATGTATGCATGTAGAGATATTTATGTATATGTGTATGCACAAGAATAGGTGTTTAAAAAATGTGTTCACGCGTATGTATACATTAAGTGCTTGCTTACAATTCTCTTTCTCCCACTTTTCTGCTCTCTCTTTTTCTCTCCCGCCCTTTTGTGTGTAAAAGTTTACTTATATATTTCTATGTTACAAAATATCTAGCAGTGTTTATATACGCTCTGTATGTATTTACGAATGCTGCTTGCCTTCTATGAGGTATATGAATGTGTATATAGTTTCGTGGGCATGATTTTTTATGTGATTTTACTAGAATAGATGTTTGTGTGAGTGCACACGCATGGGAGGGGTTGGTGTATGCATGTACTCGGAGATATGAATGATTGAGTGTATGCGAGTATATATACAACCCATGCGTCATGCTTATAAACATGTATACATGTGTGTATGTATATGTGATCGTGTACGTAAATGTGTGTGGGTGCGAGCGCGTGAGTGTTAACATGCTCTATTGTGTGCCTGTATATTTACATGTATGTGTGCATCTGTGTGTAATTGTGATCTTGCGTGTGATGTATTTGTATTTGTATGAGTTCGGGCGCTGTGAGCACGCATGCGTCTGTTTGTCTCTGTATATTTTATTCTTTTCAGTTATTTTCGACAGAAATAACAATCACCCATTTTTTATTTTTTTTCGACTTTTTTGTAACAAGGTTTCTTTGTAGTTACACTTCAGACAACAATAAAACTGATGTAGACTTTTGCTGAACTTCAGTAAAGTGTTACATATTTCTGCCATTCTCACTAATGGATTGGATATGTAAAAGTCTTGCCTGTCAACAGACTTTATTTATTTCTCAAACATTATCACTACATTTCAGTTAGACTTGTTTTGCTCTAAATCAGCACGAATTAAATATATTTTTGTACGATTTTTTTTATGGCTTCATCAGAATAGTAAAAAGTGAAGCACACGTGATATGTTTCTACAACACCCTTTAATGGTTGAAAGAAGAAACTCTGACGATTTATCGGTTATCTTCGGACCAGAAAACCGGTTCAAATATATACAACAGAGAGGACTCGGCTAAAGACCCCACCAAGGATGTGTGTGTGAGTGTGTGTGGATGTATATGTCTGGTAGGGCTTTTGGTTGTAAGTCCTTTAGTTTGGGGTGTCCTTTAGTTAGGGATATGTCTGGTAGGGTTTTTGGTTGTAAGTCCTTTAGTTTGGGGTGTCTGAGTTCGTGGATGTTGAGTTGTAGGGCACATTGAAAGCCTATATCAGTTGGTGATGGTGGGTAGTTCCTGCTAACGCGTATCCTTTAGCTCATGTAGCCGTGTGTCCCTGGTGGTTGTATCAGATACTATAGTACAAATCCTTTTTTGCCAGGTTGTAAGGGATATTCATTCTAGTGTGTCTGGGGATGCATGAGTTGAACGGCAGATATTGCTTGGACTCCGTGGGCTTATAGTATATGCCTGTTTCTATTTTGTTGTTAGATTTCTTAATGAGGATGTCAAGGAATGGCAGTTTTTGGTGGCTATATTCCATCGTCAACTGGATGTTTATGTCAAGTCCATTCAGAAGTGCTTGAAATTCTTTAAGTCTATATACTTTCGTGCCAAAGAATGAAACAGTTATCTAGATATCTTTTCCAGTTATTTTCTATGAACAGGGAGAATGGGTCTCCGTATTTTTCTAGTGCCTTACAATAAAGATTGATTTCTAGGTACCCCATGACTAGGTGACCAAAGGAAGGGGCCATTCGCTGCCAATCGCAGTCCCCGATTTCTGTCGATGGAAGTTGTCATTAAATACGAAGAAGTTATTCTCCAAGATTAATTTTAGCCCTTCTATTACGAATTCTTTTTTGATGCGGTGTGGAGTTCATTAGAGTAATTCTCTAGACAGAATTGGATTGTCTCTATTCCTAGGCTATGGAGGATACTGGGATAGAGGTTGACTACATGAAAGAATACTAGTAGAGTGTTTTTATTTATTGTTTCAGGGAGGTGATTGAACATATCTAGGTTGTCCCTTATGTAGCTTTTGATATGCTTGAGAAATGGTTTTAAGAGGGTGCCTGAAAAGTTATTGAGGCGGTGAGTTTCACATGCAGGGCCTGCTGTTATAGGTCTTAATCTGAGGTCATTAGGAGAAGGTTCCTTAATTATTATGTCTGAGGATCCCTTGCATTCGTTACTTATATTTTCACTTTTGTGTATCTAAGGAATACTGTAGAATTGACTACATTTACTATTGAAGTTAGACATATAGTCGCATTCCTTGTCGGTAGACCTTCTCTGTATAGGTTTAACAATGTTTTTAAGCTTCCCATTATTTTCTGCTGACTGTAGCGTTGTACCTTTTCATAATATGTTGTGTTTTCTAATATGGATAGTACTAGGGTTATATAATATACCGTGTCCATTATCACTGCTGCACTCCTTATGTCAGCCTATCTCATTGCTATTGTTTTATCATCTTTTTTGCTGAAGTTTGGCTTGTATTTTTGTTTGTGTATATGCTGATATAGGTAATTCGTGATGTGTTCACAGAAATGGTCAAAAATTTTGTTCCTACCTTTTGATGGGGTGTAGTTACTTATATTTCGGACTAACGATTCGTCCCCGTCGTATTTGTTGTATAGTTCCTCGGCGAGTCGTAATTTTCTTCTTCTTCTTCTTCTCCCTCGGCTGCTACTGTTTAAACCATCAATTCTCTGTACTCATAAAATTATTCCTTCAGATTTACTACTAACAACCTACCAAGCATACACAAAGGAAGAGAGACAGACAGACAGACACAGACTATTTGAAGACTATAGAAATATTCACTTATTTGAGGACTATGGAAATATTTACAAAACATTTCATTTAATTTTTTTCCCCAACTTAATTGTATGTATATGTATATGTATGTATGCATGTATGTATATATGCATGTATATATGTATGTGTGTGTATACATGCATATATGTATGCGTGTATGCATGTGTATATGTATACATATATATATGTGTGTGTATGTGGACAGACATACAAATATAAACACAAACCGATGTGTATGCGTGTGTGTGTGTGTGTAGTTTTATTGCGTAAGCCAGCGAGTAGGCAGAATTGCTATAGCGACGGAGAAAAAAATGTGTTACAGAATTGGTCTCCAGGTTCTTTATATTCCCAATCCAAATCCCATCGAGTCCAGTTTTGCATTTTACCACTCCGGCGTTGATAAAATAAAATACCACTGAAGTACTACTGGAGCCCATGCTATCGACCCATGCTATTGACCCATGCTATCGGTTAGTTGAAAAATCTAAAAGACGGAAACCGGTGCTTAAGTGTACATCATGATAAAATTATTTTAGCATTTCTACCTTGCCTTATTTTCCTTATATATATATATATATATATATACATACATCCTAAATATATATTATTATATATATATATATATATATATATTATATATATATATATATATATATATATATATATATTTAGGTGAAAAAATTTTATTTCACCTAATTTCGAGTTGTGCGGACAATACTGGACAGACTTGATGCCTCAACTTAAGTACCTAATCAACTGAATCTTATATATATATATATATATATCTATATCTATAGATATTATTATAATATATATATATATATATTAGATATATATATATATATATAATATATAAATTGTGTGATGTATGTATGATTATATATATAATTATATATATATAATATATATATTATATATTATATATATATAATATATATAAATATATTATTATATATAACTATATATCTATATAAAATTAGATAACAAAGTCAAGGCTGTGAGGAGTTTTCAGGACAGGACAGTTATAAGGAAAAAAAGATATAGATATAGTCTTACTGCTGTTTCTGGGATATTATGGTTATCAGAGACGGTGTGAGATGGTTAAATTTTTCTCTCTTGTTTCTCTCTTTTTTTTCTCTTGTTTCTCTCTTTCTTCCTCTCATTTTCTCTTCCTGCTTTCATTCTAATCATACATATCCTCCTCCCCCACCATCTATCCACAAATACTACCATTACATTCTCAAATTTTCATTCACACCACAAAACCATTTCGAATGAGCAACACAGAATTCACGGCTCCATACTTTGAAATGACCAAACATGAACTGCTATTGGAACTTACATACCACGTACAGAAAAGTTTTTACCACTTCTATACACCACTTTCTTCGAATAATGGAACTGCAACTACAATATCTTTATATATTTTATTTCTACTTTCATTCACTTATTTCCCTCTATATTCCCTATCGCCTCCTTTTCGAACTCAAATATTTACCTCTATTTAACCATCTCACGCCGTCTCTGATGAAGGGATATCCACAATATCCCAGACACAGCTGAAATACTATATCTATAATTTTTTTCCTTATAAAGGTCCTGAAGGCTCTCCACACCTTGGATTTGTTATCTCATTTTGTCTAATATATATGCATGCTAATACAGGACCCACATTAGACTCTTCACTCGTATCACTATCGAACCAAGAGTTTAACTACGGTCTGTCCTAGCACTTACTTAGCGTTTACCTGTCACACTTTGGGTCTTCTAGATACCGATACATGTCATATAATATGATATATATATATATATAGATGTATATATATATATATATTATATATATATAGAATAAGATAGATCATAGATAGATAGAAATATATATATATTATAAAAATTATATATAAAAATACAAAAATGGGACAAGACGCAAAACACACAAAGAGACGACACAAAAAACGGACGGGTCATTCGAAGCCTCAATCTTCAGTCAGGAACCGGATCATCCTCGCAATTTCGGCTGATTAATCCTGAGATCGCCCCGATCCGGCCGGCCCCAAGGAAAAACTAAGCTACGAGCATTAGATTTCTTGGAAAAAGGATCGAATGTATAACGAAACAGGACAGAAAAACGGACGATGCCACACGAATATAAACAAAAAAGCAAAATAAAAAACAAGAATAGTAATAACAGGACAAAAACAGCGGGTGTCTTACGACTTTAGACAGTTTAACTTATCTTAGCTGGCGTATTTTGAAATAAATGCCTTTGCGGCAGACGAAGAAAACGGTGTTGTCGTGGCGGCGGTCAAAGGCCGAAAGGCTAGTTGACCAGCGGTCACGTGAGAGGAGAGAAGAAGAGAGAAAAAACAGGGGGCAAAGGAATCAAAGAGAGAGAGAAAAAGAGGGACAAAGGCACCAAGGGGGGGGGAGAAGAAGGAATTAAAGAGGGGAGAATATATATATAATATATAA
>NC_043000.1:99349692-99389692 GCF_006345805.1 Octopus sinensis
CTAAAGTGATAATCAAACAAATAGTGCATGTGTTTAATTGGCAAGAAAATAATCAACCCCTAGTGTAACAATACGCCCCCCCCCACACACACACACACATGCACACAAGCGCGCGTGCACGTACGCACACCAACACACATGGGTTTATGCATTTGGGTGATTATATTTGTATGAATGTACATATGTACGTGCATACATACGTATATACATGCACATATCTACATATATGTGTGTATGAGTGTGTACGTACAAGTATGCAAATATATGTGTATGTGTGTATTATCATGTACATTATTAATTCTTGTGCGTGCAAGAAGATGTACGTTCAGAGCTGTTACGTATCATCGTCCAGTTGGCTTACAAAATTAGTGGTTGAGCAACTACTCTCATTAGTAGTATTACTAGATAGGATACACAGAACAGATGTAGGAGAAATTACGATAAACATAAGTTTATATTACCTAGTTCCCATGTACATTTCATCGTAGAGATTGTTTGTAACTCTGAAATGAACGACACACGTGCAATTGGAACAATCTCTTTCAGGGAATACTTTATTGCACAATGTTACAGAGAACTAATTGTCTTGGGTTTGTTAGATGGCAAGGCGTTTTATAAATATTTTGAGAGGGAAGTAGAAAGAAAACAATTAACAGAGAAGGTAAAATGGGACTAAGAAACAACAGAAAGGGAGATAGAAGAGGAGAAAATGAGAACAAAATTGTGGGTTTGCGAGCAAGCAACTAATTATTCTGGTTCAACAACCTTCGTTTGCGTCTTTACCTCTTATATTCTTTCTAGATCAAATACTTAAGTTAACTTCCTTTTGCTTCAGGATCTAGTGCATTCAGCTGGATGAAGTTCATCAACTGTTATACAGGGACTTTTCGCACTACTACATAAGACGCTTTGACTGATTTTTAAAGAATCACTTGTGATGGGTAGAAGAGCAAAATAACTTCTCAAAATGAAGTTAGTTGAAAAGCGGAAGCTTGTAACTCTACCAAAAAGAATCTTTGACCGAGAAATGCCGTGCATTAACTATAGTTTTGATTTCGTCATGACCAAATTCTTCGACAATAAGCTCGTTTTTGAAAGTATGTGATTCGTTCATTTCCCTAGGTAACATATTAATAGGAATACTTCACAGGCGCCGAGCTGGTAGAATCGTTAGCGCGCTGGGCGAAATGCTTAGCGGTATTTCGTCTGTCTTCGTGTTCTGAGTTCAAATTCCGCCGAGGTCGACTTTGCCTTTCATCCTTTCGGGGTCAATAAATTAAGAACCAATTACACACTGGGGTCGATGTAATTGACTTGATTCCTTTGTCTGTCCTTGTTTGTCCCCTGTATGTTTAGCCCCTTGTGGCCAATAAAGAAACAGGAATACTTCACAGGCTGAGCACTTGGTACAACTTACAATTAATGTGGCAGTTGCATCGCATACGTACGCAATATGTATGTTTATTGCAGATATGTCTAATATTTATGCGCTGGGTGATGAACGTGTTTGCTTCTACAATTGTTTTGACGTGTATGTGTATTTATACCTATTTCTTAACATGTTATTATATATATGTAATGGTATATATGTCTATGTAAAGGTTGCGTGGTTTAGTGGTCAGGGTGTTAGACTCAGGATCATAAGATTGGGGTTTCGATTCCTGGGCTGGACAACGCATTGTGTTCTTGAGCAAAATACTTTATTTCACGTTTCTCCAGTCCACTCAGCTGACAAAAATGAGTAATACTGCGAGGGACCGGCAGGGGTGGGGGAATATATGCCCCACGGAAACCAGGCAACCGGTCCTATGAGTCTATATGATTCAGGAAGGATCTTTATTTTCTTTTATCCTATGTAAGTGTATGCTTATATGTATTTAACTGTGTACGTGTATATATATATATATATATATATATATATATATATATATATATATATATATATATATATAAAACATTATGGTGAATTGAAGAAATGGAGCTGAACGCAGATTGAACAGAAATCGTTTTATTCATAAAATAAAACGATTTATTTCATAAAATAAAACGATTTCTGTTCAATCTGCGTTCAGCTCCATTTCTTCAATTCACCATAATGTTTTAATTTCAATTATCCGCACCAACGCACGGTTGCAACGCCAGATGGTTGTACCTCCAACCGTGCTGTTTACTGCTGTGATTTTTGCTACTAAGGTATCGGTTAAACTTTTGATTAATCTACTACAAGATTATTCATCTTTCTATTTCACATAATATATATATATATAATATATATATATATATATATATATATAAACACACATATACCACCAACACCATCGTGCTTACCATCATCATCATTATCACAACACCGGCCCCACTATCACTTTTGTTAGTGTATTTGCATATTTGTACAAATACATATACATATATACTACACACACACACATGCATATATATATATATATATGGTTGACATCCTTCAACATTGCAGATAAAATGAAGACGAAAATGAAAGAATGGGAGGAGGAGGAGGAGGTGGTGGTGGTGGTGGTGGTGGTGCAGCAGCAGCAGCAGCCCCTGAATTGACGTTCACATTGATTCTTCAGCCGGCAGCCTTCGACACAAACCTGGCATAGTGACACGTGCTTTTCATGTGGATGTTGCATGTACATTTTTCTATGAGGGAATATAAATTGTTCTTGCCAGCTTTGTTCATCCACGTCCATAAAGGTTTTATTCTCCGCTTCTTAACCCCTATGACACTCACTATTTCCATAGAGCCCTGTTGTCTGCGACCTACTCTCTGCGAATCTCTCTCACTCAATCCCTGCGTATTTATGTGTGTCTGTGTCTACGCTTGCGCGCAATTTCATGCATATTAAAACGAGATTCCTTTTAATGGTTTTTGCTTGTTGATATAGCTGCTATTATATCGTGTTTAGCATGGTTAAAATATCCTTATTTGACAGGAAGAAATTCATTGATATTCATTTGTACACAACTTGAGATCATTGAGTAATGAAGTTTTGGGAAAGAAGCTTGTCTGTATGACCTGAAAATGTTAGGAACGATATCTAAAATCAGATTACATCTCTCATCTCTCTCTCTCTCTCATCTCTCTCTCTCATCTCTCTTTCTCTCATCTCTCTTTCTCTCATCTCTCTCTCTCTCATCTCTCTCTCTCTCTCTTCTTCTTCTTCTTCTTTGTTTATTTGTTTCTATTTTTGTTTTGTTTTGTTTTGTTTAGCAGCCGTGTAAATGGCTAATCCATTAGATAAAGTGAGAGGTTCGCTTCCAGCGAGTCTGGTCTACAACACAAAAATTTTTTAATCACCAGTTGAAGCCATTTCGCATAAGAAACCTTCTCTGTTTTGCTTTGTTGTATTTTCTTTTTTTCTTCTTTGTTTTTTTTTTGTTTGTTTGTTTGTTTTTTCTTTTAATTATAGCACTAAAACATTTATCATATCTATGTCAGTCCTGGGAAGAAGTATGTACTCACAACTTCAATAACCAAGAAAAAATCAATGCTGCTTCACTCGCAAAGTCTTCGTTGATGTCCAGTAAGTAAAAGAGAAAAAAAAAGAAAAAAGAAACAAAGAAACAAAGAAGGAAAGAAAGAAAGAAAGAAAGACAATAATCTCTGCCAGTAACATCCAGGATGCCAATAAACAAAATTACTTAATAAAATCCTATTCAGATGACATTAGAATGATATTTGAGTAGGACAAATATTACGATAAATCATGGAGAAATTTCATGCCAAACAGGAAACCATTAGTATCTATGTCTTTTTTTTTATATCATTTTTCTTTTATTCTATGGAAACTATAAATACCTTAAGATAGATGAAGATATGTCTTACGATGATAATGTGTTGGAAGCTGAAGTGATCAAGGAATTCTACACCAGACTCAGAATCATATGGCAAACGGTATACACTTCTAGTAGTAGTAGTAGTAGTAGTAGTAGTAGTTGGGAGAAGAGGAGGAGGAGAAAGAAGGAAGAAGAGGAAGAGGTGGAGGAAGAAGAGAAAGAGGTATTGTAGTTAAAGAGGCTGATGATGATGATGATGATGATGGTGGTGGTGGTGGTTACAAGAGGAGTTGCAGAAGAAGAAGAAGAAGAAGAAGAAGAAGAAGAAGAAGAAGAAGAAGAAGAAGAAGAAGAAGAAGAAGAAGAAGAAGAGAAGAAGAAGAAAAGAAGAAGAATAAATCGATACGTTGCAATGCATTTTTAGTAGCAATATTGGTATTAGACTGGCCACTGGAGAAAATCAGTTTCAGTGACATGAAAACAATCAATAAAATAAAACAACTTTTGTTAGCTAACAGTTATCCCATCAACAACTCAAGTAATGTCTCTCCTCTCACATGATACGAAACGCAGGGACGAAACTCCTGCAAGAAATAAAGAAAAGGAATAGTTTGGCTGAATAGACTGCAATGATTTTCGATGTAAACCGATATTAAACATTAGTTATTACAATAACTATTTTGAGACAGAGAAGAAAATCAGATCTCACGATTATCGCCGAGCGGGTGATAAAAATAGAAAAAGAAGAAAAATAACTGTTTATAGAAGTTAATTTGAGAAGATAAAATAATCGGCGCTGTTTTGTTTAATCACTGTGTTGTTAATTTCTTTCTCAGATTAGTATTTTTAATATTCAATATCTTGCCTTATTTTGAAGGGTGCTCAACTGGTATTTATTTTAGGCGGCGAGCTGGCAGAAACGTTAGCGCGCCGGGCGAAATGCTTTGCGGTATTTCGTCTGTCGTTACGTTGTGAGTACAAATTCCGCCGAGGTTGACTTTGCCTTTCATCCTTTCGGGGTCGATAAATTAAGTACCAGTTACGAACTGGGGTCGATGTAATCGACTTAATACCTATGTCTGTCCTTGTTTGTCCCCTCTATGTTTAGCCCCTCGTGGGTAATAAAGAAATAGGTATTTATTTTATCGACCCCAAAGGACAGAAGGCAAAGTCGACCTCAGCGGAATTCAAACTCAAAACGTGAACACGGACAAAATGCTGCTAACAATCCTGCCAACTCACCGCCCTTATATATTCAATATCGTACGTAGCTCATAAATTTATTTATGGATATTGAAAGAATGGTTAAACTCCAGTTTCTGATCCGGGCAAAAAAACGGGGGGGAAATAGTGTAATGGGTGTAAAACAACATATAGTAAACGAATATCGCAGTTAAATGATAGAGGCGTTAGCTGGCAAAATGATAGAGGTGTTAGATAATCGGAGAGAATTACGTTGCGTTCCTTCTAGTTTTCAGCGGCCTGTGTTTAATTCCTTTGTCTTTTATATACCCGAAATGAATAAAAAAATAAGTACCACTTAGTCAGAGGCTCGATTATCTTCTACACCGGAATTGATTACGCTGCTTCGTGAGAAGGGTCGTGGGAGAACACTCACAACATTCCTTTTCCAAGAAATGGAGGACTGAACGAGGAACAGACAAACTGGAAACGTCCAAGAAAAACTTGATAATATCAAATGCATCACGGACGGAATTGAGTCATAATGAAAGGTGTTAATTCGTGGTTTATAAATAATATTTTTTTTAGAAACAAGAGATGATGTAGCATAGTAAGTACTGACCCTTTAGCATTTAAACGGGCCATACCTAGCCCACACATTCTACCGCTTTTATGTTTAAGCCAGCCGCATCCAGCCTCCATTCTGAAAATAAACAACCACATCACTGAAATCTTGAAGCTACAAGATAATTCATGATTAATTTAAAACAATGTAAAAGTCCACAGTGTGATGACGAAAGAACTGATAAGGCCGCGATGTGAATGTGTTTTTGAATAACAGACCCTTTTCATGTGGACTGTTCTGAGAGTGAAAGAGAGAGGTGTAAACTAGAATGGGTAAGAGGCAAAATCTGCTTCAGCAGAGTTTTGATGTAGAGAGCCAAAATACCATAAGGTACTCTATCAAACACTCGAATGACTCTATCATTGCGCTGTCTATACGGCACGAGTGACAACTCAAAATCTTATAAACACAAAAAAAAGCAATTAGGTTGACTACACCATCAAAATTTCAGTTAATGTTTTTAAAATATTTACTGGGAAAAGAAAATTAATTTGGTTTTTGACAGACACGACGAGGAAGACGACGCCAGTATTGCTGGTGGTGGTGGGTGGGGCGTTTCGACAATGAAAGAGTATTGGGATAATGGTGGTGAGTATTGAATTAGTAATAGTAAAATAAAAGTTAACCTGTTGAATATTGTATTCAATTGTCGGGAAAAGGGGTATTTTATGTTGTCGCGCGACCTGCTAGAAACTGCAGTGAAATCTCTCACAAAGTACGTTCTGCTGCGTAAAGAAAGTATGCATTGGGAAGCACTTTCGACATAGACATGATCGAACATGATTGATCTGGGAGCTAAGTAATATCAACGACAAGGAAGGAATCATGGATAATGTCGCGAATTAGCTGGCAGAGCTATGTTCATAGATCTGCTTGATAAGGAGTAACCCGAGGGCCAGACAACAACGGCAATAGTGGAGGCGCAATGGCCCAATGGTTAGGGCAGCGGACTTGCGGTCGTAAAAACGCGGTTTCGATTCCCAGACTGGGCATTGTGTGTGTTTATTGAACAAAAACACCTAAGCTCCACGATGCTCCGGCGGGGGGGGGGTGAACCCCGCTGTACTCTTTCACAACAACTTTCTCTCACTCTTTCTTCCTACTTCTGCCACAAAATAAAGGAACCATGGTGTAACCCACTATGGTGTGGTAAACTTTCAGACTCTGGTCTAGATTGCAAATCCTCTGTACCCCAGGATGGTTCAGCTCTCCGCCCGTTAAAAGCCACCGTTTATGGAATGAAGATAAAAACGTAGTTTTCGCGCCCGTGCAACCGCCAGTCTATCGCGTGTGGTGAGTGGATCTTCAAGTTGCTACATGCATTCTTAGCAGCTTAGAGTAGTCTCGAATTAGGGATTATTCTTTGTGGTTAATGATGTGAGTCCTGATTGGAAGAAGAAGAAAACAGCAAATGACATTCACATCAAACTCATACATTCATATCAAACTCAGAATCCCCAGTAGGTGACTGGCACTTTATTGCATTAACCTAGATCAATGTGAACCTCATTGACATTCGAATTCAGAATATAAAACCGCAACCAAATGCCACAGGGCATTTCTCAACACTCCGATTGTTTCGATCTACTGTTCTTTAAGTAGGATAATTACAACGAATGAGATCTGTTAGCACTTTAGAAATTTGGTTATTTTTATGTTGATGCATAGAATGTACTGTTGATGCATAGAATGTACTTCATTGCACTGTTTCACTCAACTAAAATTTTCGATTACGCCTTCGACTTCGTTCCATGCTTAATGTTGTTTAGCACGTTACACTCGAACACGTGAACGTCGTAAAAAGGAGAACACAAGATATATATATATGAAATATTTTAGGATTCTTTGGTGTAGAGGAAACATTTTGAAAGTTTCGAAAAAGAAAAACTTCGTGGAAGATATTTTTTTAGCTGCCACTGTATGTATTTTTTACTGAAGCAGACCACAAAACTATTAGCTTTTGTGAATTCTAATAATTATATTCAATTATTCATATACAAAATTCGAGTTAATTAACTTGAATCAAAGATCTGTAAATCATTTCACGCTTGGAAGGATATGTCTTGGCAATATATGAAGTAGATAAAGATAAATACAACATGCACCGTGAACAAATGAGATTGTGTTATGACGGAGACTTGAGGATAGTTATTATTATAATTAATGATGATTATGTCAATAAAAGTTGTACAAAAACAACAGCAGATAATTTGAACGAAACGTTTAGTTATGTCAGAGATGTGGCCACGAGATATAATTATAGTCTGAGAACTATAACTATAGTTCTCACTAGCCGTCACTCGCGAGCGAGTAAAGGTAAGTAATATGTAAAATGTTTTCAGCGACCAGATATAAACGTTCTCTCAAATTTTGGTCTAATAGAACATCCAGGATGAACAGCTGAAGAGAATGACACTCTGGACGGTACTCATCACAACCGAACGTGAAATAATTAGCACAGAAAATGTTTAGTGAATTCTATAACAAAACTGAACGACCCCTTTTTGAATATATCTGTAAACTACGAAATTAAGAATGCAAAAATGGCGAAATTATTTCACTCCAAAGTTGAGAAAAAAACGGTATTTATTAGTTTCACAGTTAAACAGAGAACTTTCTTCGGAAACCAATTCATGAAAAAATAAATGTAAAATTATGTGTTACGTAGGCATGGTTGAGTGGTTAAAAAGCTTACTTTGCAGCCATATGGTTTGGAGTTCGGTACCACCACGCGGCACATTGGGCAACTGTCTTCTATTATAGGCTCAGGCTGACCAATGCTTTCTAAGTGAATTTGGTAGACGGAAACTCTGTGAAAGATCGTTGTGTGTGTGTGTGCATGTGTGATTGTCTACGAGCACCGATTGACAACCAGTGTAGGTTTGTCCCCGACCTTAGCAGTTCTTCAAAAGGGGCCGACAGAATGAGTACCCGGTTTCCTATTTTAAAGAAGTCTTGGGGACCGATCTATTCGTCTAAATATACTTCAAGACGGTGCTCCAGCATGATCGTAGTCCAACAACTGAAATTAGTAAAAAGATGAAAAGAAAACAAAGAAATCGTACTTCGATCACAAAATAAATCAAACTTTAAAAATTCAGAACAAATATCAGTCGAAAGTTCAGGAGTGGCTGTGTGGTAAGTAGCTTGCTTACCAGCCACATGGTTCCGAGTTCAGTCCCACTGCGTGGCAACTTAGGCAAGTGTCTCCTACTATAGCCTCGGGCCGACCAAAGCCTTGTGAATGGATTTGGTAGACGGAAACTGAAAGAAGCCCGTTGTATATATGTATGTGAGTGTGTGTGTGCGCGCGCGCGTGTATATGTTTGTGTGTCTGTGTTTGTCCTCCCAACATCGCTTGACAACCGATGCTGCTGTGTTTACGTCCCTGTGACTTAGCGGTTCGGCAAAAGGAACCGATAGAATAAGTACTAGGCTTACAAAAAATAAGTCCTGGGGTCGATTTGCTCGACTAAATTCGGTGCTCCAGCATGGCCGCAGTCAAATGACTGAAAGAAAGTAAAGGAGTAAAAAAAAGTGTAAATGTTGAAATTTTCGGAAACCCACCCATCACTTGTTCCATAGGATTCTGAAGGAATAAAAACCGATAGTTATCAGGGAAAGGATGTATCTAAAAGGAAGACAAATCGATTTTCGTAACGAAGAAACAGGTTCAAAAATAATTATGGGAGAAGGAATTTTAAAAATAACTACGGAAGAAAATAAATTCGGAAATAATTCAGAAATTTAGGAATGGGACGGATACATACAGTTGAAACTTTCAAAACCATTATTTAGATCAAGTCGGAAGGAGCAATGAAAAATATGAAAAACCAGAACCATTAAGATGATCCCCACCACAAAAAAAATAAGATAGAGATTTAGACAGACAGACAAACAGATGACAGACAGACAAACAGATGACAGACAGAGAGATAGATAGATAGATAGATAGATAGATAGATAGATAGATAGATAGATAGATAGATAGATAGATAGATAGATAGATAGATAGATAGATAGATAGATAGACAAATAGACAGATAGGCAGATGACAGACAGAAAGGTAGCTAGATAGACAGACAAACAGACACACGCACTCACACAAATACATACATACATACATACATACATACATACATACATACATACTACATGCATACATATATATACAAGGATATTATATGTGTGAATTCAAAATATCCCACATAAGTTACGAGTACTGAATTCCTTTCCGATTGTGATTGAATTAATCCAAAATACATATTTACAATCGAATTATTTCATAATAATTATCACATATCAATTTCACATCTATTCCTTGTAAATTCCATGTGTAATGGAATTGTTAGTTTTCATTCGCGATATATTATAGTTTATATATTAGAAGTAACATCCTTATAAATTCAATACACAACAAGGGACGTTATGAGGTTCAAATATGAAAAAAGGCGAGATTATAACAATTATTTTTAGAGACACTGATATTTTTAAATGAATGTCATAATTAATTATCGGTTTAAACTTGGTTTTTCAATAAAAAATATTTCTTTATTAATTCTTGTACTTTTCGTACAATGACAAAGAGAACAGTTCATAGTTTAGCTGCCAATTTCTTGCTCATCGATCTTAATATTTACTGAAATTTTTCTAATGTACAGATCATGTACTAGTTGTTGGTTAACAGTCATTCGTTTAAATAAGTGACTCGCTAACTCAGCCAATGTAATTCACGTCAAATCCCCGTAAATTTTTCAGATGAGCATGTAAAATTCTTTTTCATTTTAAAATGTCCATTTTTTGCAACGTAACTCTGAACCTTCAGATACATTAGTAAAAATTCCACAGTTTGAATATTTTTGTTCCCATTGCTATTCCAAATTTGTGTTTGTATATTGCTTAATCAAAATTTAAGAAGATGTTTTATTAAAAAAATTGAAGATCTTCAATGATAAATTCCTTTCTTATGCAGCATAATTAATGAGGACATATACGTAGCTAAAATGCATTATATACTTATTTTGTATATAGGATAGCTACATAAAAGAAACTATTTTGGTTCTTTATTTGTTGCATATAGAAGGTGATTTAACATATCCAAGTCGTCTCTTCTGTGACTCTACTTGTGTATCAAATACGGTTTCTCTAATACATGAAATAAAATCACTTGACAGTTCACAAGATGGACCTGCAACTATTAGACTTAGTTTTAATAAACAGACGATGGTTTTTTCTGCCTGTTGTCCATAACATTACTTCTGTGGATTCTGGTAATCTATAAAATATTGTTTTACAATTAAAATTGTTTATATATATTGCCACGCCTTTTCGCTTAAGCCTTTACAGAATGTATTGAACTCGGATGGTTAGTTTTATATTTATTGTTGATCATACATACATACGTACATACATACATACATTCAGACAAACATACATATATATATATATATATATATATATATATACATATGTATAGTTACACATATATACGCACGCACACATATGTGTGTGCGTGTACATATATATATACATACGTATATAAATGTTGCGTACATGCACATAATTGTGTGTGTGTGAACCAAATTGAAATCTTAAGAAGAGCTGATATAATTGCCATTTATTATGGCGTACGAGAACATTAGTGCATAAACAAACAAGCAAACAAATAAATAAATAAATAAATAAATAAATAATAAATAAATAAAGCCATCGAACCGATAAAGTACGATAAGATATCATAAATTACGAGATGGTACGGTAAATTACGATAAAGTACGATAAATGACATAGATCATTTCAGTGTTGGGAGTTTTTAATGAAGTCAATCTTGTCAACGAGAATAACATTTATGGCTAAACAACCACTTCCGTAGGCCACCCATCGAAGAAAGAAAGAAAGAAAGAAAGAAAGAAAGGAAGAATGAATGGTAGCTGGTAGAATACGGAGAGAGAGAGAAAGACAGAGACAGAGATAGAATGATAGCGAGAGAGAGAGATGGGATGAGAGAGGGAGGTGATGTAGTTTATAGAATGAATCCACCCGTAAGAGACACAAGCCCTATATTTATCAATGCCGTTTTAAGGTTTTAGCACATTGGGCAGGTACCCGAGCGATTCTAGAGGTCCAGTGTTAATCTGTGCATGATCTCTAGCTTGCTGTCACTAAATAAATATTCTTTTGCAAGAGGGGAGAATTATTTATTTCTACAGCTTATTAATTATACAAGTCACATTTTAAATTATAGCATTTAAACTATGAATAAAAGAAACATGAATAAAAGGGGAAAAAAAAGAAAAGTGGAAGAGGTAAAGCAGCAGAAGATGGAGAGGGAAGGGGAAAGGCCTCATTCCCGGGAACAAATGGTGGAATCAGACGCGCCCCGCGGTAATCACCGCGATGTCGTTACCGCGAAAAATGACCAACCATACTCGCTACAGCAGTCATTGGGACCATAATGCGGTTAAGTCGGATTTACTATCTACCAACTGTTATTTTTTTACCTCCCTTCAACCTGTTCGATTAAAGCTAAAGTAGGACCAAATTGCTGCTGCTGTTTGTTTGTTTGTTAGTTGAGCGAAGCGGTCTTCTCTGTAGTGGGAGAAGTCCGAAACGTGGTCCTTTGCTATTCGTAGAAGAGAAAGCAGGTCAACCCCCGACACCGAGAGCATCAACGAATGGATGAATGCGCATCGAGGCTCAGCGGTTGCGTAGGAAGTCGGGGACAAGAAACAGGACGAAAGAGTGAGAGAAAGTTGGGGCGAAAGAATACAACAGGGGTGGCTACCACCCCCTGCCGGAGCCTCGTGGAGCTTTAAGTGTTTTCGTTCAATAAACACACACAACACTCGGTCTGGGAATCGAAACCGCGATCCTCCGACCGCAATGCTGCTGCTGTTGATGTTGTGCTCGTTTTGCTCTTGTTCTTATAATTGATGTTGGCCAAACAGAAGTAAATTCTTCAAGCCAAAACCAAGCCTTTTTTTCCAGGCATTGTGTACTGCAGACTACGAAAATCCTATGCGTCATTCTTTATAAGAAGGTAGGATATAATTTTAGTAGAAAGCTGGCTTTTATTTCTAGCAGGTTGAATGATCACAAAATGGTTCCATCGTTGGCTTGAACATATAACCGATTTCACTGCTCCTGAATGGCGCTAGTTGAGTGATTAACCGTGAAATAACGTGTTATTCAATTCGCCGAATAAAACCAACAACCGTCAGCTATTTTTGTATATCTGAACGTGTGTTTATGGTGTATGTGAGTATGCGTATGTGAATGTGTGTGTGTGTATTTGTACATGTGTGTGTGAGAGAGTCTGTATGAAAACTTAACCAACCATGTAAGAGAAACATTGGATTTTAATTCGATGAGGATTTAATAAACAATGCACAAAGATTTATAGAGATGTTAATCTATTCAGATATGTATCTATACACTTGTGTATATATATACACACATACAGAATAACTTCAGCTTCACATGTGTGCGTACATTCAATATATATATATATATTATATATATATATATATTATATATATAATATATATATATATATATAATATATATATATATATATACACACATACATACATACATACATACACATACTTACACACATATATATTATACATATATATATACATACACATACATACATACATACATACATACATACATACATACATATACAGCTATGCTGAGAAATAACAGAGTAATCTTCAGAACGATTCATGGTAGTTTAATACATCAACTCTATTACAGAGAACAAGCTGACCCAATATATATCCTACAAGTGAGAGATGTACTCAGCGGCTTACCACATGGTCATTCGTGTTGGCCATGCACCAGACGGAGAGCTAAATGTGAGATTTCTTTCATTCTCTAACTCCCTATTATTACTACATATATATATATATATGTAAAATTTTGACGAGGTTGACTTTATCTTTCATCCCTTCGAGGTTCGATAAAATAAGGGGGAAGCACTCCGTCAGTTACGACGATGAGGGTTCCGGTTGATCCGAATCAACGGAACAGCCTGCTCGTGAAATTAACGTGTAAGTGGCTGAGCACTCCACAGGCACGTGTACCCTTAACGTATTTCTCGGGGATATTCAGCGTGACACAGAGAGTGACAAGGCCGGCCCTTTGAAATACAGGTACAACAGAAACAGGAAGTAAGAGTGAGAGAAAGTTGTGGTGAAAGAGTACAGCAGGGATCACCACCATCCCCTGCCGGAGCCTCGTGGAGCTTTAGGTGTTTTCGCTCAATAAACACTCACAACGAAACAGCGATCCTATGACCGCGAGTCCGCTGCCCTAACCACTGGGCCATTGCGCCTCCACCCGATAAAATAAGCAGCAGTTCAGCATTGAGGTCGATGTAATCGACTATCCCACCACCACACAATATTTCAGGTTTTACACCTAGTAGAAAGATTTACTATTCGTATTAATCTCATAAGGGGGCGCAAGCATGAGTGTAAAGTTGAGAAGCTTAGTTTGTAAACATGTAATTTGGGTTTCAATCCTACTGTGTGATACATTAAAGAATTGTCACCTGCACTTATTTTCATCAGCAACGCCGAAATAGCCGATAAAGCCAGCATCCCCACTGGCACTCACAACAACCTGAAAAGTCATTTCAACAGGCCCCTAAAAGGAATTCTACTGTGATTGAAGATTTTTTTGAAACGTGCCCCAGCATACTCCACACAGTCTTGGTGTCGGGGCTACCAACATATGTGTGAGATATGGTTAGGAATATAATACCAGGTGGTGTCAAAACATTCCCAGATTAGTCATGTTTAATAAAACATAACTTATTTACTTAAGTTTTTGCATCATCTCCTTCGAAACAGTCACACAATTTGATGACTGGTACAGCTTGCTACCATTGCTGATATCATCTCATAAGAACAACTGGACAGATTCACTTAGTTTGAATATTCTTTTGTGTTGTCCATCGCAACGGGAACTTTCGAAATATTTTTATCGTTAAAGACCTATGGACGCCATTCCTCCAAACTAAACACAAAGGGCATCGGGATTCTACTTACCTATAGTAATCTAAAATATAGTGATAGGCTACTTATCTTCCTTACTCAAACCGGTTATTTAGTTATATTAAGGACGACTTCTCTTTGTTATTGAGACTGGATATTACGCTGTAACTTCATTTGCTAAATAAAATCTTGGTATATATGATTTCGATTTACATTATTTGTTAGTTCAAACTACACGCACAAACATCACGTTGGAAATTGCTGCAGATTGAGAAAGCTATAAATTGTCTTAAGGATATTTGAATTTAACCAGTGAATAAGGTTTTTGCGAAACACCAATTTATAAGATGCATGCAACAACCAACAAAATCACTGAATCAATTTCTTCAAGCAAAAAATGAAACTTTACAGCAGTATTATAAGAACAGTCTACAAAAAACAATAAACAATAAGAGATGGCTTTATCTTAGGAATAATGGTGACAGACATAAAGCTATGCTTTCTCGGAAATAAAGCAGTATACTTGGAAATAGCAGTACTACAAGCCAAAGCAGACTTAGCTAAAAAACAAAAAATGCAGCTGCTTGAAACCCGATATCATCATGAACATTATTACTATTCCAAAGTATGTTTGACAAGAAACTATTGCTTCTCAGAAGTGATATCATTTGAGGTGGGGGTATAAATAGATAATCGTAGAGAAGATGATGTACATCAAAAGATGTCATATATCGGTGATGTACATCTGAATGTACTAATCCGGCAGTAGGCCAATCTCTAATGAATTAATTTTCTCAAAGTTATTAAGTCCTTCAACTTTAGTGGAATTCACCTTACCTCGTGTATTCATTACTCTTTCTGCTAACAATCACTCAATGAAACTTTAATTGACAGTGAAAGCTCTGAAATTTTTAGTTGAGCTGATATTGCTAAGTCGACTGATTAACTCATTCATAGGCAACATTATAATGACATCAACACAGCTTTGTTTCCAAATTACAGGAATATGTGAAGTTGATACAGAGAAACTAATTGCCATACGCGTCCACAATTTCGTGTCACAGCATTCTTTAGTGGCATGTAAAATAAATGGCCCAAAAGCCCCTTGATTGTTGAGAAATGTTGCTTCTTAACAATTCTGTAACAGCCTTCACTAAATTTTAAGCTAAATTTTGCTATGTCTACGGAAAAGTATTCAATGCATGATTGCACCACGTACTTTAGAAAACGACCTAAACTATCTAGTCAAAGAATGTATCAGAAACCATCACGAACGAAACATGAAATAAAATTGACTCCTGACAAGACAATTCTCTCTCCCTCTCTCCCTTACTTTCTCTTTCTTTCTTCCTCCTTCCCTTCTCTCTCTTCCTCCTCTCCCCCTCTCTCGCAATGGAAAAGAACAATCAATAAACGAATAACTTGCAATGTTAAAATATTCAAACTGAACTACTGCGATTCTCTCTCATTAATGCAACACAGTTCTGAATATGTGACTGAGCAACCTGTTGCTCAGACCTATGCGAAGGAGAACGTGGACAGACACGTTACTGAATGTGGTTAGAATTACACACCATTTTATAGCTGTACAACTGAGAAGCGGCCGACTACATAACTGTGACTATAGTTACAACTGCATCTGCAACAGATTTGTTCTCAGGAAAGAAAATAAATTGGGACTTTTCCAAACTAATATTTCAACCTGTTTGCTTCTCTTTCAATACAATGGCGGCGGGCTGGCAGAAACGTTAGCACGCCGGGCGAAATGCGTAGCTGTATTTCGTCTGCCGTTACGTTCTGAGTTCAAATTCCGTCGAGGTCGACTTTGCCTTTCATCCTTTCGGGGTCAATAAATTAAGTACCAGTTATGCACTGGGGTCGATGTAATCGCCTTAATCCGTTTGTCTGTCCTTGTTCAGGGTCAAGGGGAAAAAAAGACGAGTCATTCGTAGCCTTTTATCGTCAGTCAAGATGTCCTTACAATTTCAGGCAGTTACACTTGAGACTGTTCGATCTGGTTGCTCCCAAAAATGTCTAAGCTAAAAGCATTAGATTTTTTTGTAAGAAAGTTAGTGAATGTTGCGACGACAAAGACAAAAATCTGAGAACATGGTACACAATTATATATGTATATATATATATAAATAAGAGAACAAAGTGTATGTACGCCACTATATATATATATATATATATATATATAATATATATATATATACAAAATGGGACAAGAACGCAAAACATCCGGACAACTAGGTGATACAAAAAGGGATAGTTGTCCGGATGTTTTGCGTTCTTGTCCCATCTTGTATTATATATATATATATATATATAATATATATATATATATATATAGCGGCGTACATACACTTTGTTCTCTTATTTATATATATATATATACATATATAATTGTGTACCATGTTCTCAGATTTTTGTCTTTGTCGTCGCACACATTCACTAACTTTATATATATATATATATATTATATATATATATATATATATATATAATATATATATATATATTATATATATATATATATATATAGGCTTAATAATATTCGTACCACGCATACTGATGACATGATATATCTCTTACTAATTAAGGTTCAAATAGAAATAATTAACCGGTGATTCAATGAGTGAAGAATTTATTTGTAAAAAAGCCAAGTCATGAGAACGAGCAGCATGAGAACGATTCTCCGAGTACCACCGCTGATTGAGATGCCAAGCCACTACAACTTATAGCTGTCAGTCAAGAGTTGGCTCGAATTCTTTTGAAGAAACTTTGCATAATGATTCTTTTCTTCTTTTTTTGGGCGTGGCGGGAGCATGTAGGGGTAAAATATTCCTACAGTAACTCTGACTGGCAAAATATTTCTGTGTAGTTACAGTTGCTGTTTATACAACAAATTAGTTTCGCAAGCCCGTTTTCGTAATACTTCCCGATTGCAGGCTAGGATTTCTGGCTGTTATTTCGTATTCTGCTATCCATCGGGATGAGTTAGAATAGAATAGACATTCTTTATGTTCATTTAGCCTCAGCCCTTGCCGCCAGTTTTCGTGGATAATCATAGAATATCTAACTTTATATTAGTCCCTAATGACCTACCCAGTGGAGGCGCAATGGCCCAGTGGTTAGGGCAGCGGACTCGCGGTCGTAGGATCGCGGTTTCGATTCCCAGACCGGGCGTTGTGAGGGTTTATTGAGCGAAAACACCTAAAGCTCCACGAGGCTCCGGCAGGGGATGGTGGTGATCCCTGCTGTACTCTTTCACCACAACTTTCTCTCACTCTTACTTCCTGTTTCTGTTGTACCTGTATTTCAAAGGGCCGGCCTTGTCACTCTCTGTGTCACGCTGAATATCCCCGAGAACTACGTTAAGGGTACACGTGTCTGTGGAGTGCTCAGCCACTTACACGTTAATTTCACGAGCAGGCTGTTCCGTTGATCGGATCAACCGGAACCCTCGTCGTCGTAACCGACGGAGTGCTTCCATTAATGACCTACCCATATACCTCTATGCATAAAGGGATGTTATTCTTTCCTGTTTTTCTTATTTCCATTTTCATATATCCACACTGATTTCGTCGCTGAATCTCCTTCGCTTACAGACTTTTATGATATGATTTCTAACATTGATACAATGCTACATTTTGAGGCGAGGATGAGATGAGAAAGTTTAGTTCAGTTGAGTTCCTCCTGTGCGCTTGAGCATATTGGGTAACAAGACGAAGCTACCGGTTTCTGTCGGCTGCAGTTTTCTCTGCATCTGATTATGTAATATTGACCTCTTTCATATCGGTTATGAATGTTCAATACCGTCTTCCTTTCTTTCTCTTTCCTTCCAGTGGTGTCCAGTTGAAAGCTGCTTTAGAATGGCATAGTTCTACTGGCCGAAGTACGTGACCTGCCAGTATGAATTTTTGTTCTATGATGGTTTCGCTAAGAGTTCTTGTGTGGTCTCTCTTTAGAATGACTTCATTGGTTATGTAAGATGGGAGAAGTGAGGGCGCGTGGCTTAGTGGTTAGGGCATTCGGCTCATGATCGTAAGGTTGTGAGTTCGATTCCCGGCGACGCGTTGTGTCCTTGAGCAAGACACTTTATTTCACGTTGCTCCAGTCCACTCAGCTGGCAAAAATGAGTTGTACTTGTATTTCAAAGGGTCAGCCTTGTCACTCTCTGTGTCACGCTGATTATCCCCGAGAACTACGTTAAGGGTACACGTGTCTGTGGAATGCTCAGCCATATGCACGTTAATTTCACGAGCAAGCTGTTCCGTTGATCGTATCAGCTGGGACCCTCGTCGTCGTAACCGGCGGAGTCTTTAAAAAAAAAGATGGGAGGATACAGTCAAATAAATTGATCCCAGTGCTTAGCTATCGCTCTATTTTATAGAACCCGGAAGGATGAAAGACGAAGTCGATCAGGTCGCTACATGAACTCAGAACCTAAACAGACGTAACTAAATAGCTTATGAGTGACAGAATTGCTAGAGTGTCGGATAAAAATGCTTTGCCGTATTTTTTTCCGACTCTTTACGTTCTGAGTTCAAATACCGCTGAGACAAGCTGTGCCTTTAATATCTTCGTTGTCAACAAAATGAAGTACCAATCATAGCTATAAGAAAACAATTTGCTTTTGTTATTTCCAGTTATATTCTTTTCTACTCTAGGCACAAGGACCGAAATTTTGGGGGAGGGAGCCACTCGATTAAATCGACCCCAGTACGCAACTGGTACTAAAGTTATCGGCCCTGAAAGGATGAAAGGCAAAAATCGACCTCGGAGGAATTTAAACTCAGAACGTAGCGGCAGACGAAATACCTATTTCTTTACTATCCACAATGGGCTAAACACAGAGAGGACAAACAAGGACAGACAAACGGATTAAGACGATTATATTGACCCCAGTGCGTAACTCGTACTTATTTAATTGACCCCGAAAGGATGAAAGGCAAAGTCTACCTCGGCGGAGTTTGAACTGAGAACGTAGCGGCAGACGAAATACCGCAAAGCATTTCGCCCGGCGTGCTAACGTTTTTGCCAGCTCGCCACCTTTCCAGTTGTATTGCGTTTAATAATGAATTAATTTTTTTAATTTCTAAAATACGTTATATTTAATATGGCCGTAGAGTTGACCTGGTACTTGGCCCGCATGAATAGTGAGTTTTTAATCTATTAATGCACATTCAGCACTTATGTCGTAATGTATTGTCAGGTATACAATACAGGGGTCAAAGGATCACTATAGTTGGGCCGTGCTTAAGGCATCAGTTGGATTTATTCTGACCCAGCCAAGAAGTCTGAGAATCTTTTTTTTCTTTTTTATATATATTTTTATGTTTTTCCTTCAGTTAACAGTAATAGTGAATGAAGTTAAAAATTCGTTCTCAGAAAGTTAAATATACTTCTAAATTATTGTGAGACATTATATATATATATATATATGACAGATACTAGACGGTTAGTATAAATGTCATGCTGTCTATTCAATTGCTAATCGACTACGATCAATTTTTGATCTGTTTTTCTTTCTGTCTTCTCCAATAAACTTTGGAATTTCTGTCTTATGATTATTATTTTGTATCTTTATATCTTATCTTTTGCATGGCAAATTAAGGAAGTTCGTCAGGCGGTGGATCGTGAAGAGAAATCCAATGACAGAAGTCATGATTTCCAGAGGTCGATGGTTACAATAAAAATAAATAAATAAATAAATAAATAAATAAATAAATAAATAAAGATTAATTTTCTCATTCGTACACAAACATAATTCCTTATTTAAAAATTCTCAACTATAACGAAATCATCTAAAGTTGAATCTAGCGCAAAGACTAAGAATATGGACACAAGCAGTATTCCACACGAATATCCACATATTTATATTAAGAATTTCATGATAAAAATATAGAAATATTGGGTTGTCCGGAAAGTTCGTGCCGATTTATAGTAGCTTCTCTTTCGACTTATTTTAGAACATGTTTGTGTCCATAAAATAGGATTTGACTACACCACCATTTAGAGCACTGTTTAAGCTATCTTTTCGTGGAAGAAGGTTTATGTTCCTATAACCTGTGTTAATTCTGTAACCCTTTAAAATAAAAGATGAGAAGGTTCATTTTCGGCACTTGATGCTTTGGGAACCAGACAAAAATTGCTGCAGCTCGGCTGGGATGTGTTACCCCCACCCTCCCTATTTCCCAGATATTGCTCCTTCGGATTTCCACTTATTCAGGTCTCTGCAGAATAGTCATAATGGTGAAAATTTCAATTCCTTCGATGACGTAAAAAGATACCTTGAAGAATTCTTTGCCTTGAAACCACCCCAATTCTGGGAAGAGGGTATTTTCAAGGAAAAGGAAAGATGGAGACGTATTGTGCAACGAAATGGTTCAGATTTGGTTCATTAAAAATGTAATGGCAAGTATTTAGTGACCATTTACTTTCCTTTAAAAATCGGAACGAACTTTCCGGACAATCCAATATAAACATAACAATGAAATACGAATATAAACATGAAAAATAAAAAGTTAAATTGAAAGAGGCGATTAAAATTTTTTTCCTAACCTGCAGCCGTTTCAGAAAAGTGGTTGTACGAAGTATTCGAAATTCAGCCCTCCTTCCTCATGGTTCCTTTCTCGAGGTAAAATCCAGCAAAAAGCAGTAAGGCACTACATGTAAGTATTCAGTTGGTGAAAGTTCAGTTTTTGAGTATCGATGAATAAGTGACAGCATCATATTAATTTCTTATTTCTTTATTGCCCACAAGGGGCTAACATAGAGTTGGACAATACATCATGATTTGGGGTCAAGAGAAACGAATGGAGATTACATAAAAATGATCTTTAAAAATTTACACAAAATCGAAAAAAAAAATCGAAGAAATCGGATGATATACAATTTTACAACACAACATAAAATGACACATGAAGTGGGAAAACCAGGATTGCCGACCCCACGAGCCCTGCTTTTCCCACTGAAACCCGACAGCTAACTCATAGCGTGTTCATGTGGCCACTTTCACTCGCAGCAATCGTGCGACACGCTTCCATCTTTTTTTCGAACTGACGTACTGACAGACACCTTTTCTCTAGCTCCACCTTTCTTTTTAGGTGAAACTTAAAAAAGTTCACCAAGGCGGAGCCAGAGATCATGATGCCTGTCTTTACACCTTTCGTTCTAGTCTTCCATATACACTCTTTCGCTACTGCTACTATAATGAGAAAGCAATGCTTACCTTCGCTTACCTTCAATTTTTATAATTGTCTCAGCCGATAGCTGTACTCTTCTTCCGTCCAACAACAGGTGTTCTGCATATACCCACACGTCCGAAATTTCCGGACACTGAGCAATAGCGTGCGAGACTGTTTCCACGTCCCGCTCGCATCTTGGACAGTTCGATGGTCCACCGTAACCATGCTTTTTGAGTTTATCCCGAACGGGTAAAGCTCCTCTGAAACATTGCCAGGTCAAAGACTTCTGAAAGTTATCCAGTGTCTACGGCCCGAATGTCCTTCGGAACAGGCTGTCTAACTGATTCCTATCGAGGCCCAAGGTCCTTCCTAAGGCATCGTCATTTCCGGCCTCTACCAACCTGCTATAAAAAGCTGCGGTGGTACCAAAGCCGCCGGCATTGCCTGACTTGCGGAAGTGGCAGAGTGCCTTATGGCACTCCGAATACCACATGCTGGTCCTAAGTCTGCGACGATACCAGGTTTCTCTGCCACCAAAACTGGCAAAGCTGTGGAACATCTGCCTCGCAAGCGGGGACCACACCCGTTCACCATCCAGGTAGAGCCAAAGATGCCTTAACCTCAGCGCATGTCTGCGCATCAACAGTCAAGGCATCCCTAACCCACCCTTTAACGGCTTCTGACAGCAAATAGAACGTCTTACAAGAGGAGGGGTTCCCTTCCACAAAAATTGAAAGATCTGCCTCTCCAACTTGTTTAAAGACGAATCCGGACAAGGGACGACGGTCAGGCGGTAAGTGATGACCGATACTAAAAACACATTGGCCACCTCCTCCCTCCCTTTGAAGGATAGCCACCGCCCGGACCAAGTCCTGACCGCGTGAGCCACCTTGCTCGTCACCTCAGACCAGTTCTTTTCTATCTGGAGATCTGGACCAAACCAGATCCCTAGCAGCTTAACCGGGCCTTCCGTCCAGCATCCCACGATGATATTCGAAGGCATCGACTTGCCCCTCCAGGTGCCGAGTTGCAAGCCGATTGTGACACATATCATTCACTAATAAAAAGCAGGGTGAGGATTCTGCTTACAAAAGTCCATCTCTCCAAGAAAATGGGCCGACCACGAATTAACACTGCCAGAACACCGGACCCTACACTGCGACAAAGTTTTGCTGTTTCTACTAAGGTTGTCCTCAGTAGCTGCCCAACCACCTCTGCTGAAAGTAGGTGGTATTATATCAGGGAAGCTTTGTATGCCACATCAATAGATAATTTCGGCATGAGAGAAAGGCAAAACCCAGATTTTGTTCAGTGCTGGGCTCTCAGAGCTGGAAACAGTTATCGAAGCAAAGCGTGCAATTCTGATGTAATACAAGAGTGATTCTTCTACAAAGTCAATCGAAGAACTCAGAAAAGCCAGAAATAAAACCCAGCTGATTGCCAGACGCTGTGCAAATAGGTATTGGCAGAAAATCTGTCAGAGTATCCAGTCAGCTGCTGACAGTGGCGACACCCGTGGGATGTATGCCGGTTTGAAAAGGCCCTCGGTCCATCCGCAACCAAGTCAACCCCTCTGAAATCAACTACTAGGGATCTCATCAAGGACCAAAGCAAGCAAATGGATACATGGGTGGAGTACTACCAGGATCTCTACTCACGAGAGACCAGGGTAGCTGAGGCTGCAATCGAGGGTGTCAAGATCTTGCCAGTCATGTGTGAACTTGACAGTCTGCCATCTATAGCAGAGCTCACCAAGGCTATTGACTCCCTAGCAAGTAACAAGGCTCCGGGAAAAGACGGCATCCCCTTAGAGATCATCAAAACCGGTAAAAACACCATCCTGCCTCGGCACATTCATGAGCTTCTGTGTCAATGCTGGGAAGAGGGTACAGTCCCTCAGGATATGCAGGATGCTAACATCATTACGCTTTACAAAAACAAAGGTGACCGTGGTGATTGTAACAATTACCGTGGAATATCTCTTCTAAGCACTGTTGGAAAGACCTCTGCTCGCATTATCCTTTCCAGACTGCAACTACTTGCTTCTCGAATTTATCCAAAATCGCAGTGTGGCTTTAGGAGAAGCAGATCAACTATTGACATGATATTCTCCATACGCCAACTTCAGGAGAAGTCCAGAGAGCAGAAAATGCCATTATATATGGCCTTCATTGATCTGACAAAGGCGTTTAACTTGGTAAGTAGAAAAGACCTCTTCACCCTGCTCCAAAAAATCGGATGTCCACCAAAGCTGCTGAGGATCATCAAAGCTTTCCATGATGATATGCAAGGCACCATACAGCACAATGGTTAAACATCAGCCGGGTAAAGCAAGGTTGTGTCCTTGCTCCAACATTATTTGGCATCTTCTCGCTGCTGTTGTCACATGCCTTTGAGTCAGATGAGTGTTTCTGCACAGTAGAAGTGATGGGAAACTGAGTCAGATGCCTTTGAGTCAGATGAGTGTTTCTGCACAGTAGAAGTGATGGGAAACTGTTCAATCTCTCGTGTATGCGCGCCAAGACTAAAATCAGAAGCGTCCTGATCAAGGAGATGCCGCTCTGGTATCATACACAGAAGAAGCCCTACAAAGGCTCATCAACTGTTTTGAGCAAGCATGTGGCAACTTTGGCTTAGTTATCCGCCTCAAGAAGACCAACATCATGGGTCAGGCTACATCGGACATCCTAAACATACATATTGGCGACCACAGACTACAGGAGATGGAGAAGTTTACCTATCGTGGCTCTACCTTACAACCTATCCCTTGATGCTGAGCTCAATATACGCATTGGCAAGGCACCTGCTGTGATGGCCCAACTCTCCAAACGGGCATGGGACAATAAGCCAACCAAGACCACGAAAATGAAGATTTACCAGGCATTTGTACTTAGCACTCTACTGTATGGAAGTGAGACTTGGATGCCATACACATGCCATACGACGCCATACGTCGTCTAAATATCTTTCACATGCGCTGCCTCCGGAAAAACCTTCACATCAAATGGCAGAATCATGTCCCCAACAAAGATGTCCTCAAGCAAGCAGGAATATCAAGCATGTTTGCACTCCTCACACAAAGCCGTATGAGATGGCTTGGACATGTTAGCCGTATGGAAGATGGCAGAATCCCCAAGGACATACTCAACGGAGAGCTTGCTAGGGGCACTAGGTCCGTGGGAAGACCGTTCTTACCATACAAGGATGTTTGCAAAAGGGACATGAATGCCTGCAATATCAATATTACCAACTGGGAAGCAGTTGCCAGCAACCGTGGAGATTGGCGACGTACCGTAAAAGAGGGAACACAAAGGAGTGACATAGAGAGAGAGGAGAAATAGAACGACAAGAAAAGACGTCAACAAGAAAGTATGACATTACAACCAGCCAGGCAAAGTCTTCGCTACATTTGCGGCACCTGCCAGAGGGAGTGTTTGTCCAAGATAGGACTACACAGCCACAGCAGAAGATGTATTAGGACATGAAATGTTTAGATTATTTTATGCCCAACTCCATTGTCTCCCGAGACAAAAGTGATGCCAACAACAATATATATGGATTTTGTAGACAGGAACTGAAACAAATCAATCGTATATATATGTATGTATATATGTAAGTGTATGTGTGTGTCTTTGTCTCTGTGTTTCGCCCTCATCACTGCTTCACAACTGCTGTTCATTTATTTACATCCACATAACTTACTGGTTTCACAAGAACAAACTAATAGAATAAGTACTAGGCTTATCAACATAAAAAAGCACTAGGTTGTGTAACATATTTTTGTTTGCCCACTCAGTTGTATCTATCAATTTATCTTTGTATGAGTGTGTGTGTATCTATATCTATATCTATATCTATATATATATATATTATATATATATATATATAATATATATATATATATATATATAACACCTTAATGGGAGCCTTAACTCCCAAATTTTAGTCATTTCTTTTATGATCCAAAACTACGTCAAAAGTACTGAAAGGATCTTTATGAAATTTGGAAATTATATTCTATGCATAAGGGCCATAACCCCCATGACAATTCATATATTTTTGCTGTTGATAAAATTTTAACCATAGATATTAAACACAAATGAAGTAATATTTATAATATTTCATCTTCTTACAAAGTTAGAGAGACCCCTCCATGGGGACTTAACACCCACAATTTTGTCATTTTATCTAAGCAAAAACGAATACAGTTGTGCTCTTGGAAGCTGTAGGGTTACCCGAGCATAAAAGTTGGGCATTATTTCTAATTCAATGGTACAACAGTGTAACAGTTTGCTTTGACATACACTTACTTGTGATTTCTGCAATGTGGTGCATAAATTGTTAAGTAAATGAGAGGCATCTTTGCTTCCACTGATTCAGTTGCAAAGTGTTGAGTAAAGTTATTTGATTGCAGACCTCCTTTCAGTCTTTTTATTATCACTCGGTCACACATAGTCCCCAGATGGTAACATTGATTTCAAGGCCTTCCCAGATGAGTGAGTGGTTATTCAAAGACATTTATAGATTTTAAATTTATTCTGTCCAGTTACATATCAGTATAGTGGTCATTTGCAAACTCCAGAGGTGACACTTTAATTTCTCCTTAGCCCTCACGTCGCACAGTTGATAATGTTGATTTCAGTTGGGTCACGCCCTTCCAGTTGCTATAGATTCGTAATGCATCTTACGGCTGTGCCTGTCACCTGGATGGTGAGGAATCCTACATTGGGAGTGGTAACGAGTAGGGTAGGGTAACTGACTGCTTATTGTGATCATTCGTCTTTTGGTTTCATGTAGCTTTGCTCTCTTTTACAAACCCAGTGAACATATATTTCCTATTTCAAAGAAATTCAAACAATAGATATAAGACCCAAATTAAAAAGATCTTCAACAATTCAACTTCTCTGGTTGACATTAAGATGCCCACCCCCAACAGGGGCATTAACTCTCACATTTTAGAGCTCCATGACCTTCATTTTTCAGGAGCAAAATCTTTTAAACAGGTTCAATAAGACTGGAATTTTGGAATATGCGCATAAAAATCAGTAGTATGGGATACATGTGGCACGATTACAATTTTTTAGGTTGTGTAAAGAGGGAAATAGCCCTCATCTGCAATTTTGATGAAATTCGAAACATAGATATTCCAGTTCATTACAGAAGATATAACAGAAAAGTTTAATTCTTCAATTGAATGTAACCGGGCAACGCCGGGTATCTCTGCTGGGATATATATAGATATACACACACACCCACACACACACACGGAGGGTGTTCAAAAAGTCTCTCCGCAGTGAATTTTTTTTTCTCCATGATGTATTTCAAAACATGTAGAAGACTCAACTTATCTACTGAAAATGAAGGACGACACTTTCAACAGCTCTAATAAAGTTTTTTTCTTTTTTTAAATCTTGTAAAGTCCAATATATTCTTTTGTAGTCTTACACCATATTAATATTAATTTTGCAATAAAAATACTTACTGCGGAGAGACTTCTTCAACAACCTGTATGTATGTATATATATATATATATATATATATATATATATATATATATATATATATATATATTATATTATATTAAATTAGAGACAAAACCACTATTAGGCAAATCAAACAATGAAAAACTTAATCCAATACATAAGATTATTTAATTTATAATATTTAAATATATAACAAAATTATTAAAAAAATATAATTAAATTTTGTTATATATATAAATAATATAAATTAAATAATCTTATGTATGGATTAAGTTTTTCATTGTTTGATTTGCCTAATAGTGGTTTTGTCTCTAATTTAATATAATAAATATTTTACTATAAAATTGGATTCAATCCTAAACTGATTTTTTCTGTAAGTTTGGATTTATTCCCTAATATTTATTATTTTATATATATATATATATATATATATATATATATATTATATACATACATACATACATACATCAACATACATACATACATACATACATACATACATGTATATATATATATTATATATATTATATATAATATATATATATATATATATATAGATATATATAATATATATATATATATATATATATATATTATATATATATATATATATATATATATAATATATATATATATTATAATATTATATTAAGGTATGTAGAAAAATACAACATGGACAAGAACGTATAACTCTTAGAAGACGATACAATAACACGGACAGGACATTCGAACCCTCAGTCTTCAGTCAAGAACCGGATCATCGTAGTAATTTCGGCTATATATATATATATATAAAATTAAATATTAGGGAATAAATCCAAACTTACAGGGAAAAATCAGATTTAGGATTGAATCCAATTTTATAGTAAAATATTATATTATATTAAATCCTACACCTACCACCATCAAGGAAAGTATTGATCATGTTCACTACATGTTGACGGATGATAGGCGATTGGCTATAAACCAAATAGCCAATGCAATTAACACATCCCGTAAAAAGGTTGAAAATTTACATGATTTACAATTGATGGATATTTATCCTCATCTTGTTTGTTGTTAACACAATGTTTCGGCTGATATACTCTCCAGCTTTCATCAAGTGTCTTGGGAAATTTCGAACCTGGGTTCTCATTCCTAAGGTATTTTTGATGTTATTATTATTGTTGTTATTATTATTATTATTATTATTATTATTATTATTATTATTATTATTATTATTATTATTATTATTGTTATTATTATTATTATTATTATTCAAGTCACTGCCTGGAATCGAACTCAGAATCTTGGGGTTAAGAACGCTGGCTGCTAACCCCAAGATTCCGAGTTTGATTCCAGACAGTGACCTGAATAATAATAATAATAATAATAATAATAATAATCATAATAATAATAATAATAATAATAATAATGATAATAATAATAACTAGCGTTGCCGGGTCATAGTGCTACTGCATGCATATACAGCTGCGTGTGTGCGCGCATACACGCGAGTACTGTCCAAATCTCCGACCAATCAC
Organism: Octopus sinensis; assembly: GCF_006345805.1. Classification (NCBI taxonomy): domain Eukaryota; kingdom Metazoa; phylum Mollusca; class Cephalopoda; order Octopoda; family Octopodidae; genus Octopus; species Octopus sinensis. Next base: position 99,378,499 of record NC_043000.1, read on the forward strand.
ATACAGCTAGCTGGCATTCAATTGGCGTATCAAGTTTCGGGCATTTTGATTGGCTTTTGGATAGAAAATTCACAAAAAAGTCACTTCTATTGATTTTTTAATGGCTTTGCGGGGGGGGGGGGATGTAAGGATGTAAGAACAAGAACAACAACAACAACAACATCGAAAAATACCTTAGGAATGAGAACCCAGGTTCGAAATTTCCCAAGACACCTGATAAAGGCTGGAGGGTATATCAGCCGAAACGTTGTCTTAACAACAAACAAGATGAGGACAAATATTCGTAAAATGTAAATAATGTAAATAACGTGCATAATTCCTCATCTCCTAAATATAGAACTGTAGATTTGAGAATATTCTGCGCAATGAACTTGTTTCTGCTCAGTAGGTGCCACGTCTTCTGACCCCAGAAAGCGCATCAGGCTGATCATATCACGGGAAAATCCAACATTGTTTCAGGTAGATCTAACTAGTTTCTTTGAACGTTTTCTAAGCCAAGATGTGTATTGGCTTAGTCACTCTGAGCCAAAGACAATGGGACAATCTATGCAGTGGAAACACCCCCTCCTCACCTACTCCAAAGCAAGTCAAGGTCGTTTCATATGCAGGGAAGGTGATGACCTCAGTTTTTGGGGGATACAAAAGGCATTGTGTTTATTATTATTATTTTGGTAAACTTGGTACTTATTTTGTCGTCTGTTTTTGCGGAACCGTTAAATTCCGGAGACGTTAACAAACCAACACCAGTTGTCAAGCGATAGAGGGAGACAAACTCACAAAAAGACACACGCACACTTACGTGTGTATATATATATATATACATATATGCGACGGGATTCTTTCGGTTTCCGTATACCAAATCCATTCACATGGGTTTGGTCAACCCGGGGCTATAAAGAAATTTCCCCAAGGTGCCACGCAGTGGGACTGAACCTGGAACCATATGGTTAGGAAGCAAACTTCTTGCGACACAGTGAGAAAGAAAGAATGTAAATAAGAAGTAAAGAGAACCTGAAAGGGCGACTGATTGCGCTTGATGTGTGTGTGTATGTGTGTGGTGTGTGTGTGTGTGTGTGTGTGTCTGTGTCTGTGTGTGTGTCTGTGTGTGTGTGTGTGTGTGTGTGTGTGTGTGTGTGTGTCCTTGAATGTATATAAGAGACCACATTTCGGCTGTTTCGACCGAGAGATTTTGTGATACATTTATTCAAATCCTTATTTACGTATTCAGTCAGAGTGGTATAGAATACGAAAAATGCAGAACTCCACGAAGCTACATCAAGTAAGTAGATACGGAAAGCAACTGGAAGTATATAGATCTTATACAAAAATATTAGGAATATTTATCTGACATTTAGTGAGAGCTTGAGAGGAGACATCAGAAAGAAAAGAAAAAAGCTAGTAACAATAGATATTTATCGCTCAGTCATAAAGTTTAAATGTCAGGATAATTTTGTTTTTTTAATATTTTTCTATAAGATCTACATACATATATATACTTTCGGTTGCATTCAGTTTTGTATAGGAACTGAATACGTAGAGATCTGCAATGTTATTGTTGAATAACATTCAGAATATGTAAATGAGGCTTTGAAAATGTACTATATTCGACAAAGCTCTTCGTTCGTGGCACAACTTTGTAGTGGAGTCTATATACATGTGTGTGTGTGTGTGTGTGTGTGGTGTGTGTCTGTGTCTGTGTCTGTGTGTGTGTTGTGTTGTGTGTGTGTGTGTGTGTGTGTTGTGTCCTTGAATGTATATAAGAGACCACATTTCGGCTGTTTCGACCGAGAGATTTTGTGATACATTTATTCAAATCCTTATTTACGTATTCAGTCAGAGTGGTATAGAATACGAAAAATGCAGAACTCCACGAAGCTACATCAAGTAAGTAGATTACGGAAAGCAACTGGAAGTATATAGATCTTATACAAAAATATTAGGAATATTTATCTGACATTTAGTGAGAGCTTGAGAGGAGACATCAGAAAGAAAAGAAAAAAGCTAGTAACAATAGATATTTATCGCTCAGTCATAAAGTTTAAATGTCAGGATAATTTTGTTTTTTTAATATTTTTCTATAAGATCTACATACATATATATACTTTCGGTTGCATTCAGTTTTGTATAGGAACTGAATACGTAGAGATCTGCAATGTTATTGTTGAATAACATTCAGAATATGTAAATGAGGCTTTGAAAATGTACTATATTCGACAAAGCTCTTCGTTCGTGGCACACCTTTGTAGTGGAGTCTATATACATGTGTGTGTGTGTGTGTGTGTGTGTGTGTGTGTGTGTGTGTGTGTGTGTGTGTGTGTGTGTGTGTGTGTGTGTGTGTGTGTATGTGTGTGTTTATGTGTGTGTTCATGAGTTATTTGGTATTGTTGATCAATCTGTCGGAAACAACAAAACATTTTTACTCATTACAGGAGTCTACATAGTTTGTTGAATAAAATTTATTAATTATTGTAAGTTCACAGGAACTGAGGTTCCGCATTACTGATTATTCGAAAAGACTGGTTCAATAAGCCGACGAGACGAAATTTGAAGTCCCAATCAACTCTGGATAATCATGCTAAGCAATCGTACCAGAGTTATAGAACTGGACGCCAAAACGAAGCTATGCCATATGCTATAGAAGACTAATTCATGAATTATTGAGAGAAGGTAAACAAATAATTAGTGATAATTGCAACAAACTCCAAATGAAGAGGAGAGATAAGCTCAAGCAATTAACCGTCAATCTCCTGATATAACATGCTCGTAAAGAAAAGACAATTTGTTTGTCATTTTAAGAGACAACACGTTTGTGTGTCTAAGTTCGTAGATATATATATATATATATATATATATATATACAGTGTACATTAAAACACTTGTGGAATCCACTCATGGGATTCAAACACGCTAGAAAGAACAGCTAGGTTCTAAAACCACAAAATTAGGGATAAAATTCGACAGGAACGAAATGAAAAAGTAAAAACATTTTACCATCTAATTTCCTGGACCAATTGGTTTCTGATTTTAGTTTAGCAAGTAAATAACATTTACTCGCGAGGTGAAATCGTTTTCAACAGGGACACCTTAGATTAAATATATACACACGAGGCGATCAACTATGTGCCTCTTGTTAATACATCCTAATTTCTTTCAAAATATACCGCGCAGACGCAGTCCTTCACCGACAATAAAAAAATGCCAACTTTTAAAAACACCGGTTGTCAAGCTGTGATGGGAAAACAAATACAGACACAAACACACACACACACAACACACACACACACACACACACACACACACACACACACACACACACACATATGCGACGTACTTCTTTCAGTTTCCGTCTATCAGATCCACTCACAAGATTTTGGTTAGCCCGAGGCTATAGCGGAAGACACTTGACCAAAGTGATACACAGTGGCATTGAACCTCAAACCATATAGTTATGAAGCAAGCTTCTTACCACACAGCCACATGTGTGTGTGTGTGTGTGCGTGTGCGCGCGCGTACCGTAATCTAGTGGTTCGTCAGGAGTAACCGATTGTGAAAAGTAACACCTGAGATCGATTTGTTCGACTAAAACTCTTCAAGGCGGTACTCCAGCATGGCCACAATCAAGTAAGTAAAACAAATAAACAAAAAAAAAACGAAAAAGTATAAAGTTTAGCATCGACTACCTATTGAGTCATAGAGCACTCTCAGTGGTTATATATGTCACTCAGATAAAACTAAGATTTTTCCCTCTCTGATTTATGAGTGTTTGGTGTAAGTGCGTGTGAGTGTGTTGTAATATAAATATCGCAGACCTATAATTACTTCATACTGCAGAGATTCGACCGAAACCGAAATAACATTTTCTACGTACGAATATTATGGATTCCATTACTGAAATGGGGTAAAATAAAATTATTATATAAATATATATAAAGAGAACACCGTGTCGTGCTTCATTTCATTTCATTAAATTATATTTCACTAACGAGAAAGCAAAATAGATTTTCAGCAAGATATTTTCTCTCCTTTGCAAAATAACGTGTGTGTGTTGTATGTGTGTGTATGTGTGTGTGTGTGTGTGTGTGTGTGTGTTCAGGGACTTGGCCCGGATGACTGAAACAAGGTGAATTCCGTTAAAAACACTTTCGTTCTAGAAAGTAGTGTAAAACGGAGCGAGGGGCGACGGATTAAATCCACGCCCATCAAGAGGCCATCGCGAAATTGTGAAGAGCCAGAGAGAGATTAAAAGGCAGGTATATAGATAGAAAGGCAGATAGATAATGATTGTGATTCAAGAAAATATACTCAAACATACAAATATTCATGAGGAGAAATTGGACCCACACGCCGAGTTTGTTATGACACAAACATGATCATTTGCATACACTTAAACTTGTGCGTATAGGGAATATATATTTTTTTTAACATTATTAATTACCCTAAATCCTTGAGTATAATCCGCATTTTTTTCCCAAAATTTAAAGGTAAAAATTCCTAGTGCGTTCTATATACGGGGTTAAAAATGAAAATTATTTTTTAAGCAATGTCCGAGTCTCTATTTGCTCTCCGGCAATGTTTATTCAGACGCATTTTGTGATGTCGGGCGCGAAAACACCTTAAGCTAAGCCTGAAAGCAATGAAGTCATAAAAGAATCATCCATAACTTGCAGTAAGCAACATTTATTAAAATAAAAGTATTCAGAACACAGAATAACATATAACAAAAACAATTTGCAAACATATTTACATTCCCATATAACAGTTAAGAACATCACCATTATTGTATTACGCATGTGCGTAAGTATTTGTTCGATTAGGTGCTGCTGGCTTAATTATGCACGACTCAAGTTAGAGAAGGGGTGCATATTATACACAAGGTTTAGGTTTTTCAGAAGTACAGCCCCCTAAAAATCCCCTGCGTATTATACTGAAGGGCGAACTATACTCGAGGATTTAAGGTATACTTTGATCTTAGCCAAAACACCGAGAAGCTTCTTTTTAACTAATAAATAAATTTAGCGGGTGGGTGGAAGCAAAATGTGTAATTTCTGATTTCTTGTTATTCCATACCCGTTTGAAACCATTACATTACAAGTATTGCATCAGCACTTGTTGCATCATCTTTGGGAGTAAAATTTCGTCAGTCTAGCTGTTGTTGTTGAAGTTGAGAGGGTTTCAAACATAGTCACCTGACAGTTACTTCTTTTTCAAGAGATTTAGCCTTAAATTTGACCCGATTGTAACTGACGTTGCTAATAAAATATCTGGATAATTGTTGGTGCTTAACAATCAATATTCTTTTCTCTGTTGTGTTCCAAGTCAATTTTTCCCCAATTGAAGTCGAATTTGATAATTTTCAAATTTCAAAAGATGATGTCTAAAGGGAGGCAAAATGAATAATGACTAATTTCAATGATTTCTTCTAACAGCATGGTACAAAAATATATACCACGTGAAGAAAGCCACTCCTGCAGCTCGTGAAGAAGTTAAGAGAATACCGTAAATCCTCACGTAAAATCCGCATTTTTTTCCCAAAATTTAAAGGTCAAAATCCCTAGTGCGTACTATATACAAGGTTAAAAATGAAAAATATTTTCTATGCAATGTCCGAGTCTCCATTTGCTGTCCGGCAATGTTTATTCTGACGCATTTTGTGATGTCGAGCGCGAAAGTACCTTAAGCTAAGCCTGAAAGCAATGAAGTCATAAAAGAATCATCTATAATTTGCAATAAGCAACATTTACTAAACGTTGTTACTGTTATTACTGTTATTTCTTTATTTTCTGCAAACAAAATGCACAAAAAAGCTACACGTTTGCTTTATGTTATCTATACAATAATAATAAAGTACGCTACCGTATACATTTTTACAAACCAAGGACGTTATATAGACCTCCTTAACTCAAGTTAGAGAAGGGGTGCGTATTATATACAAGGTTTAGGTTTTTCAGAGGTACAGCCCTCTAAAAATCTTCTGCGTATTATACTCAAGGGAGGACTATACTCGAGGATTTACGGTATTTTATGTTGAGTTTTTAGAACTGGCCGAGTTTCTTTAATTTCATATCATGCGCCATTTTTTTCTATGATCGTTTTTCATTTGACCTAGATATTTTTAATCTTTGTTGAATTTCTGATCTTTCTAATGTCTAAGAATGGATATTGATGTGTATGAGTCTGTTTTTCAAGTGTAATTCTGAAGGATTGAGAGACAGCTAAATGTCCCAGCTAAGTGTCTTTTACATACTCAAAGAGAACGGAGATAATTTTCTGAAATTAATGTTCTTAATATGTTATAATGTTTTCGATGCATTTAGAGATAATTTATTTAGCCGATATAGTTTCTGTAAGGTAGTAAACATTTGTAAAATATACACTTTTCACAGAGTCAAAAATGCAGTAAATATTACTCATTGTGCCCCACCACTAGCTTTTAAATTGTTGAAATGTATCTGAGTTTCATTGTGGATGAAATTTCAGACCGCATTCCGAAATTAGTGGTTATGGTCTATAATTTCCATAAGTGCGTAATCAAATAATCTGAGGCAACCGCAAGCGGGGATTCAATACATACATACATACATACATACATACATACATACATACATACATACATACATACATACATACATACATACATACATACATACATACATACATACATACGCACGCACGCACGTACGTACTTACGTATGAATTTCTGCTATTATTAAAACATATGTATGTAACATGTACTTTACCTACTTTATTTCCGCCATAAGTTTCTCATCGTTCTCTTCTTCTAATAAGTTATTCTCCGCATTCTTCAGTCACCCTTTCTTCTCTCCGCTGGCGTCTTATTTGGCTATTGAAATCTCTCTCTTTCTCTCTCTTAAACATATATACTCTTCCTCCTTTATTGTAACATTTGCATTTCATCCTTTCGGGGTCGATAAATTAAGTACCAGTTGCGTATTAGGTCGATCTTCATCGATTGGCCCCCTCCACCCAAATTTCGGGCCTTGTGCCTAGAGTAGATAAGATCATTGGCATATTTTCACGGCTAATATATCTTCCGTGTGTGTGTGTGTGTGCCTGTCTGTATGTGTGTATGTGTGTGCTCGCGGTCCCTCTAAATGCTTTCTAAAAGCAATACGAAAAGATATCACAGATTAAGGTATTAACACCGACCTAAACAGAAATTTGACATAAAATACATATGGACGCAGTGATGGTTGAATTGTGTGAAAGAATTTCACTTCGCAACCACGTAGTACTTTGTAGATTCAATTCCACTGCGTGATACCTTGACCAATACCTTGACCAATACTTTGTGAGTGGTACACTTACACAAATGGCATTCTTTTGATTTGTAATCGGAAACCGAAATCAGTTTGGTCAGGAATCACCGTAAACCTTCGGGGTTTGAACGTCATTAAATGAATCAATGAAATTAATTTATCGCATTCTCCAATCTGTTATACAAAGCCAAAAAAATGGCTGAACACATTAAAATAATTGGAAGAAATCTTGACCATTGTTGAAATAGCAGAAAAAAAAGTACTTCTGAAAGAGATATCTTCCACCTGATAACCTCAGATAATGGAACATTATTTTTGTTGCATCGCAATACCGTAATGTACTGTTGGTGTAATTTGCCCAAGATTTTCACAAATCATCGAGGAATTTCTTTTGGAAAGGTTTGGATATGGCCTATGAGCAGGAATTTTCAAAGCATGAGAAAAACAATAATAATGATAATAATAACTTTTAGCTGAGTGTTTGGGGGTTTCATATTCCACCTCTCTTTGAAGGGTATCAGACACTCCGTTCCTCACCTATTTACATTTTCCTGTGGCAGAAGCCACGAAAACAATGCATTCATACAATGTTTAAGTAGCAGGAAACCTCATTCTACAAATGAAATATTTTTGCTTTGATATTTCACTAATAAATCATTGAGACATTCGTTATTATGTCATATGAAATCATATTTTATAGGCGTAGAAGTGTCTGTGTGGTAAGTAGCTTGCTTACAAACCACATGGTTCCGGGTTCAGTCCTACTACGTGGCACCTTGGGCAAGTGTCTTCTACTATAGCCTCGGGCTGACCAAAGACTTGTGAGTGGATTTGGTAGACGGAAACTGAAAGAAGCCCGTCGTATATATGTGTATGTATATATATATATATATATATATATATATATATATTATATATATATATATATATATATATGTATGTATGTATGTATGTATGTATATATATGTATGTATGTATGTATGTATGTATGTATGTATGTATGTCTCTGTGTTTGTCCCTCCAACATCACTTGACAATCGATGCTGGTGTGTTTACGTCCCCGAAACTTAGCGGTTCGGCAAAAGAGACCGATAGAATAAGTCTTGGGGTCGATTTGCTCGACTAAAGGCGGTGCTCCAGCATGGCCACAGTCAAATGACTGAAACAGGTAAAAGAGTAATCACTCGGATTTTTCATTATAAATAAAATAAATAATTCAGACATTCGGACATTATCATTACATAAGTAAATCAGTTAACATTCAAACTTTCATTTGATTCATGTTTAATGACGGTTTAATGTACGAAGATTAACAGACATTGCCTGTGAAATTAGTTTCAATTTGTGATCACAAGAATGCTAGAACTGGCATTCCGTCGGTTACGACGATGAATCTTCCAGTTGATGCGATCAACGGAACAGATTGTTCGTGAAATTAACGTGCAAGAGGTTGAGCGCTCTATAAACACGGGTACCCTTAATGTAGTTCCCAAGGAGATTCGGCGTGACATAAAATGCGATAAGGCTGGCTCTTCGAATTATATAGGCTTCTCCAGAAAGAGGAAAGCTAATTCGAAAGCTACAGATCCACTCGTTCACTGGAACTGTAAAAATCTGTAAAACTTTCCAGAAGTTTATCATTTAAATATATATGGGCATGTCTAGATTTGTAACTCTATACATGAGAATACATACATAAAACATACAAATCTTCACATACATACATACATACATACATACATACATACATACATACATACAAACAAAAACACCCTGTTGTTGATGTTGACATTCCAATGAAGGAACCTTGGATCTGGGTTAGAAACCGGTTCTTTCAATATTGTAAAAAAAATGATTTCCAACTTTTTGGGCTATTTGAAGGTTATTAGAATTGTACTTGCAGATAGTAGAGCCACTTCATCATCAATACTATAAACTAACGTGGAACCATATACAATCTCTGAAATACTCTCTATAATTTGTTCTTCCTTAGGAGCTTCGTCAGTTGTTAATTCTGCAATATCAATTGTTAATTCTTCAAAACCTTCTCTGCCAATCTGATGTGACAAAGTGATGATATCAGAATGTAATTCGTTCGTATATATATTAGATACGAGATCACCAGCATGCATTTTGGGTAGATGGCTTTAATTTGGATAAAGCCAGTGCAGCATATTTAACACAATTAATTATAGTAAATTTTTTCCATGCTTAAATGATTGAAAGTGCACCATCTTTTTCTAGTTCATCTAAAATATATTCAAATGTTCGCTGTATATATGATTTGAACGTTGAAATTATACCCTGGTCAAGCAGTTCAATCAGAGATGTTGTATTAGGTGGCAAGAATACGACTTTTAGATTCGGGTGTTCCAAATTTGGACGATCGGGTGCATTGTCTATAAGCAAAAGGACTTTAAACTCAAGACCTTTATCTTCCATATATCTTCTTGCTTCAGGAACGAAGCTGTTTGTTAAACCATTCAGTAAATATTTCTGCTGTCATCCATGATTTTTTTATTGGCTCTCAAATGAACTGGTAATTTACTTAAGTCTACGCCTCTCATTGCACGCGGACGAACTGATCGATTAATCAATAACTGTTTTAACAAACAATCTCCTGAAGCGTTGCTACATAACAAGAACGTTAGACGGTCTTTAGTTGCCTTAAAACTACTGGCCCTTTTCTCTGATTTTGCTATATACGTTCTGTTTGGGATTTTTTTTTTTCAAAAGAAACCAGCTTCATCTCCGTTGAAATCTTGGTCTGAAATGTAACCGTCTTCTTCAATTATTTTGGCTAGTTTGGGAAGAAATTCTTTAGCAGCAGTCTTATCTGCCGATAAAATTTCACCTGTCATTTTTATATTATGCAGTGCGTATCTTTCGAGGAATTTTCTAAGCCATCTCGTATTTGCAGCAAATTCATTCTTCTTTTTATCACTAGACAGATGTAACGCACTTGATGACTCCAGATCATTAATCATTTTGTAAAATCGTAATGCCATCTGTTTTATGGTTTTACCATCTACTGGTATCATTTTTTGATTGTTTTCTTCTATCCATATTATTAAAGCTTTCTCCAATTTTCTTGAATCATGTCTCTTGTATATGACCTCGACTTAGCACATAATTTTATTCCAGAAGCTACAGATCTTCTAATGGCAGCATCATTCCTTTGATCGTTCTTATCGTAGCTTCGTTCAGGCAGAAAGCTTTACCCAAGGACGCTGCAAAATATTGGTCTTGGTCTCCAAAGAAATTGATGCTCTTTTATTTTCCTTAGATGTATCAACCGACATTTTGGGGTAGGTTATCACTATCACGATCGCAAATAAAGAATATAGCAGAGGATAAAACACGCGACACGTCTTTCGTATTAGACCTGATGATAACGACTGCCGCCGCGAGCCGTCTGATGGAGCGGTTACACGCCACCAGAGGTATGCACAGTGCATAGGTCCCGCGCACACCGAAGAGTGGTGGATCACTATACGGAAAAAATAGATTGCATTCTATTTTACTTCGTTAAATTGTTGCTTAATCATGTTACGTAGAGTTTCGGCGTTTTGTAAAATACAATTGAATGATGTTACTTAATCGTTTACTTGCAACTTGCAATAAATTCGGTGGTCACACAAGGACAGATGTTTAGACCGTCTTAAAGTTTTTAAAAAAATAGTGCAAGAAAATAATCGGTTCGTTCTTGTTGAACCGTGTTATTTCAAAACCGTGCAAAAAGAATATGTGGAAAAAGAGAATTGAGTGTGTGTGTGTGTATATATATATTATATATATAATATATATATATATATATAAGGGAGATCATTCCGGCATCCGCTTCTATATATATATATATATATATATATATACATGATGGGCACGAATAGCACGAAACCGTTCGGTGTAGGGATCCC
>NC_043000.1:99394692-99453990 GCF_006345805.1 Octopus sinensis
CGTTACGTTCTGAGTTCAAATTCCGCCGAGGTCGACTTTGCCTTTCATCTTTTTGGGGTCGATAAATTAAGTACCAGTTACACACTGGGGTCGATGTAATTGACTTAATCCGTTTGTCTGTACTTGTTTGTCCCCTCTGTGTTTAGCCCCTTGTGGGTAGTAAAGAAATAGGTATTTCGTCTGCTGCTACGTTCTGAGTTCAAATTCCGCCGAGGTCGACTTTGACTTTCATCCTTTCGGGATCGATTAAATAAGTACCAGTTACGCACTGGGGTCGATATAATCGACTTAATCCGTTTGTCTGTCCTAGTGTCAGTCAAGTTATCGGACGGCATGCATCTACTGTAAGAAGCCCTGTCAAACTAAGTGGAGTGCTTAGAAGTATACATCAATTAGTTCCCAAACCATTGTAAACCAGTACAGTCGAGGCCAAAAGTTTGGAACATTTTTAAAAAAATTAAAATTGTTATCCCCAAGTACAATTCGGTTCAAATGTAGACATCGTAGAAATATACTTACCTAATAATTGGTCCCATGTTCCAATATCTAGAAGAAAAATGTTCAGACCTATGATCTAAAGTTTTGGCCAAGTAATAATAATATTGCAAATTAGATATAACTTTGGGCATTTAATATAAAAATTCTAATTATTAAACTTACGTTGCCAACTTTTCGCCACGACTGTAGATCTATCAATCAAGAGGGAATTACATAAAATTCCTGTTATCCACAACTTTGACAAGTCACAGACCTTTGCCAAAGTTTGTGCCACCATCGAAACACTAGCAATGACCTAGAAGGAAGGCGGTTACGTCTGCACAAGAGTACTTCATCACTACATGACAAAATCATGAAGCCAAGAGTATATATGCCCCAACATTGAAGGATTCTGATATCGTCACCATTAACAAAAACAAGATATATCACTATTGTCCCCTGCTGGGAAGGTTCTATCCAAAATCTTTTTACTTGTCCAATTTATATTTGAACATATCAAAGGCGGCGCACTGACTGAATCGCTAGCACACAGAGCAAAATGCTTAGCGGCATTTCGTCCGTCCTTACGTTCTCAGTTCAAAAGCCGCCGAGGTCAACTTTGCCTTTCATCCTTTCGGGCTTGATAAAATAAGTACCAGTTGAACTCTGGGGTTAATTTAATCGACTAAACCCCTCCCTCAAAATTGCTGGCGTTGTGCCAACATTTGAAATCAATACTAGAACATATTCCATCAGATTTTCAGTGCACTTTCCGCGGATATCGAGGTACCGTTGGCATGAACTTCCATACGCGGAAGCTTCAGGAGAAATGCGAGGAGATTCGTGGCATTTGCAGATCTGTCGGAGAAGTTATTGTTGGTGCCCTTCGCTGACAAGGCTGCATACTGGATTCTGTATGTAACCTAGAGGGCAAAGATTCTTCTCAATATTAGGTTTCGAATCAACACGAAGCTCAGATTTGAGCAGGTGATTACGTTATAGTAATTCTGACCACTGTACTCTAGTAGATCATATTCTGGAATCCCTAAAAGGGCAGTCTGTGTTTCAATTTTCTTGAACAGCGAGAAATGGACTACATACAGCCAACACATTAAGACCCAGGTGGTCTTTAAAATCCAGTGTATCCATAAGATATTTCCAGTTTACCTCTTTTATAGGTTTACAGACACAATGTGCATCCGTCGAATCAATACCAACAGCATTGAATCAACTCTGTACAGGCATCACTTGAGACGACTTGGGCATTTAGTGATATCTGACACGCGTTTCCCTCATAGGACCCTCTATGTGGCCAACTACATATATAAACACACGCATACACACACACACACTCACACATACACACATATTTATATGCAGTTATGTGTATTTATGTATAATTGTATATATATATATATATACCTACCTACATACATACACATGCGTATGCATATGCATACATGCGTACATCATATATAAATACAGCTACAGATACACACTCACACACACATACACACATACATACACACACACACGCGCATACATAGATATATTTGACCAGTTACTTTGCATAGGCAAATGAAGTCAATTTCGGTTAATTGCGCAATATTCTTTCCCGATATTTTGAATTTTTCTTTTTTTATAATTCTTGAAATCTGGCATGAAATTGAACAGTTATTTGACCATGGAATCATTTTTTCACGAAGAGTCAAAATGAGAGTGGTCTCTAAGTCATTTCCTGTTTACAAACAACGGAACAAACGGAGTGGAGTTATGCTTCACATTTCAATAAGTTGAGATTATCAAAGTTAGGATCCAAAGAGAAGGGGGAATGAATGAAAGAGAAAGACGGATGAATGATTGAGGAAGTGAGACTGTGAGAGGGAGACAGGGAAAGAGAAAATAAAAAAGAGAGGTGAGTGAATAAGCATAACTTTTCTTTTAATGGTGATGATATCGAAGTTTAATATATGAAAGATCGAGAAGGCGGCCAGCTGACAGAATCATTAGCATGCCGGCGGACAAAATGCCTTATAGAAGTTCGTCCGTCATTACGTTCTGAGTTCAAATTTCGCCGAGGTCGACTTAGCTCTTCATTCTTTTGGGATCGATAAAATAGAGTACCAATTGAACAATGCGGTCGATGTAATCGACATACCCCTCCCCCAAAATTAGTGTGCCAAAAGTTAAAATCAATATTAAAAAAATCGGGAGAGTAATATATAAATATGGGTACATATATATATTTATATACTAACAGATTACGTAAGATTACGTAAGTCTCAACTGCTAGTAGTGGAGATACCAACTTTCTACTTTGATAACTCTCCAACCCATGCCAGCATGGGACATAGACGCTAAGTGAAATCTTAAAAGAAAGTTTTCAACTCATAGATGTATATATAAAGTAAATACACGTAATTCAAAAACACGTTTTGTGTAGCTTATTTCGTAATAAATAAATAAAACAGGTACAGATCGTAAACAATGTAAGGCCGATTTTGGTGTCTCATTTGACAGAGGTAGTAGAGAGCCAATCCAATGATAAATCTGACCTTGGATCTTGAAAGTTTGCATGAATCCCGGCTCAGTTAAATCTCTTGTGGTTTTAAATGATGTCAGCTGTAGTGCAGCGTTGTATTGTATAATTTTGTTTTGTAAGTGGTCGAAATCTTGGCCGGTTGATGACAAAAGTTTCGTCAATGGCTCAGGAGTTTAGGGGATTGCAGGGAGTTTAACCTTTCCACTGCAGCACAGTGCAGGTGTTTCTCCGGGCCACTTCCTTGCTTTACAATGTATGCACTCAGTTGTCATTGCACCAATGGAAACTCTAGTGTCATCTGCATGATGGACTGCTGGATCATAACTGAAAGCTGATTCATAGAATTTGCTTCTCTGAGCTGTTGCAACTGCTCTTCGTTCTGCAGTGGAGATCTTATTCCTTGTTAGCCGTGCATACCTCTGTTCATCACTTTGAGATGCTCTGGCTTTCGTAGTGCACAATCTGTTCGCTTCTTGGCGTGCTTCTCTTTCTGCAGCTGTCTCTCTTTCCCTGGACAGATCATATTCTTTTGGCTGACCTTGACATTGTAGACAAATTTGACACTTTTCTTCTTGGCATGGTTATATATGTATACAGAAATACACGGGTGCAGAAGATAATAAACAATGAAAATAACTAGGTAACGGACATTATATTTCTTAATACGACGGGCAGAAAGCAAATACGAATGTTTTACGGAAAATAAAGAATTGTATGGGTTGAAGTGAAATTTGTCAGTGAACCAAAGAGCCAGTATCGAAGGAAGCAGAAAAAGGCCGTTAACAACATAAAAACACAAAACTGTTGCAAAAGTAAATAAGAAATTTTTAAGGAAATTAGCTAAGTGTACGGATTTAAGTGAAATTTTTGAAGTTACTTCTCTCAGTAAATTATAAACTTACTTTTATTAGTAATTCCATAAAAAAAAGTGTTGCAAAAGTAGATAAGAAATTTGTAGGCAAAATTTCACAAAGTGTACGGATTGAAGTGAAATTTATGAAATTACTTCTGTCAGTAAATTATGTATGAAATTACTTTCACCAGTAATTGTGAGCTGCTTTCTGTCAGTAATTTGTCGTTGTCGTTTATAAACAGCGACTGAAAACTTACAGCGAAAACAACAGCGATTGAACTGAAAGTGAAAACAATAGAGAGTGAGTGGGTAATAGAGAGAGGGGAGAGAGCGAGCGCTAGCTAGTTATACATATAAGATAGATATAGACAGATAGAGATAGATAGAAAGATAGATAGATAGATAGATAGATAGATAGAGATAGATAGATAGATAGATAGATAGATAGATAGATATGGGTAGAGAGATATAGATAAAGAAATATAGAGAGATAGAGATGGATAGTGAGAGATATGGTTAGAGAGATGTAGACGTCACTGACGCGAGAAAACGGAAGTAAATTTTTTTTAAACTTTCAAAGACGTGAATCTAAGATAAAAGCAATATCTTTTCTTTTTATAACCAATGAATGTAAGGGAGACAATCAATTTCTGAAAGTGACTTCACAAATAGTTCACTCCCTTCACCACGTAACTCAGGAACAGGTCTTTTCTACCCCCAGGCAGCCCGTTACTCATTATGTGAAAAATTTTAAGAGTCTAAAACCATCCTTGGAATATAAGTAATGTATGTTCCCAGTTTGAAGAAAATCAGTTGAAAAATACGGCATTTATAATCTTTTACACACACAGAGACAGAACGGGATTTACAGTATATATATATATATATATGAAACGCAGAGTAGACGAAACAGGGACAACTGAAGAAGGGGAATATTCCTTGTGTTGTATGTCTTGTACTCTGTTTTTCTTTGTTTGAAAAAAGTTCGTTTCCATGTTTTTGTTTTTATGTTTTCGGTTTTCATTGTGTTTTTTTATGTCCTGTACCCATATATACATGTATATATAGGTATAGATGTAGGTATGTACATATATGTATGTATATATTATTTATATTATTATATGATCGAACACCACGCATCCTTTTCCAAGTAAGTTTTAATTTGATAATTATGATGCGCACTCTCCAACTTTTACTAATTCTCCTCTGTCTATCTCTCTCCCTCTCTTGTTCTTCAGTCTTTCTGGTTTTCTCTCTCACCCTTCCCTATTCTTCTCCTCTCCCCTTCACCGTTCCCTCTCTCTTACTCCCCCTCCTCGACTCTCTCGTCACTGACACGTGACGAAAGGGAAGCCTTCTTTCCAACTGCTATCTTCACCGAGACAAGACAGCTTATCCTGTCCCTCTCATAAGCTGTCTCCTTAATGCGTTCAGAATAATTTTTCCATGGTCTTGACATAACAACCCTCATCGTTTGTTTTTACTGTGTTATTCTCTTTGTCCTGTCTTTCACTGTTTTTACTTTAATATGTCCTGTACCCATATATACATGTATATATAGGTATAGATGTAGGTATGTACATATATGTATGTATATATTATTTATATTATTATATGATCGAACACCACGCATCCTTTTCCAAGTAAGTTTTAATTTGATAATTATGATGCGCACTCTCCAACTTTTACTAATTCTCCTCTGTCTATCTCTCTCCCTCTCTTGTTCTTCAGTCTTTCTGGTTTTCTCTCTCACCCTTCCCTATTCTTCTCCTCTCCCCTTCACCGTTCCCTCTCTCTTACTCCCCCTCCTCCTCCTCCTCAACTCTCTCGTCACTGACACGTGACGAAAGGGAAGCCTTCTTTCCAACTGCTATCTTCACCGAGACAAGACAGCTTATCCTGTCCCTCTCATAAGCTGTCTCCTTAATGCGTTCAGAATAATTTTTCCATGGTCTTGACATAACAACCCTCATCGTTTGTTTTTACTGTGTTATTCTCTTTGTCCTGTCTTTCACTGTTTTTACTTTAATTGTTTTTACTTTAATTGTTTTTACTGTCTTGTTCTTGTTACCACTTTACCCCTCCGCAAAAAATCCCAAATTCTACTTAATTTGTTTTGCGAGAAGGACTGAATCAACGAAATATACCGCCGGAAGTTCTTGTTGACAAACAACAGCAGTAATTTTATTAAGCTGAATACACGTCATTGATTGGATGAAATTACCGAAATACTATAACTTTAACGTGAAATAACTTCCTAAATATAAGCTTTTCTCAAAAACGCTAAGAGTAAAAGATGTTTTATATGACACATTCTACCAGTGTCCGAAGTTTGAAAGTGTTTAGTTACAAAAAATTATTTTTTAAATCTGTCGGTCCAAAGGTAAAGAACCTAGCGTTGGTTGAAGGGTGATTTTCAAGCAGAATATTAGAAAAGGTATAAGAATTAGGGATACATACGTACGTACCATACATACATACATACATACATACATACATACATACATACATACATACATAAATACATACATACATACATAAGACAGAGAAATGGGGAAAAGTGAAAGGATCTTTTCGGTTTGAAAGGCAGTTTTTCCTAGCGGTGTCATATGAAATTGTCACCCATAATTATAACCCTAGTATCGATCTATTGCATTTCAATGTGTTTTAGGATTAGGGTTAGTTAGGGTTAGGGGTGGGGGGAAGGGTATCAATTTTTTCTTCAGAAATGTAAATAAACCCAATCTTTTTCTTAAACGAGGGACATATTCATGCGGCACAGAATGTTTTCACCTCAATAGACGTCATTGATTGGTTGAAATTGCAGAAACTGAAGGAAAAAAAAACAACAAATATCTTACAAACTATAGAATTTTCTCAATAAAGCCAAGAGAAAAAAGATGTTTTATAAATACATTCTACCAGTATACGAAGTTTAAAAGTGTTTAGTTACGTGGCAATTATTTTTAAAAACTGCCGTTCAAACCGAAAAGATCCAAGTGAAAATTAATGACTAAAATGTAATTGAATGAGTTAAAGAGGAACGAAGGTAGAGAATAGGATCTGGTGGCGAAGGACGATCAGGGGGTGAAGGAAGAAGATATGTACGAAAAGAAAGAAACCATTAAACGTTTAACTTTTCTTCTTCATCGCCGCTCTCAAACATATTCCAGTGTTTGAACTGTTTGTATTTCTCTTTGGCGGACAGAACATCATCAGTTCTTATTTGTTTTACGAAAGGAACAGAGAGATTGGCTGCTCAAGTGAAGAAGTAAAAAGAAAGCAAATATATAGATAAACATGAAAGAGAGAGGGGGGGTGAGGAGAGAAGGAAGAATGAGTAAGAAATGAGATGTGAGAGAATGGGAATGTGTGTGCCTCTGTGTGTGTGTGGGAGAGTGTACGCGCGCGTTGATGGATAGATAGATAGATAGATAGATAGATAGAGAGAGAGAGAGAGAGAGAGAGATAGATAGATAGATAGATAGATAGATAGATAGATAGATAGATAGATAGATATGTAGGTAGATATGTAGGTAGATAGTTAGATAGATAGATAGATAGATAGATAGATAGATAGATAGATAGATAGATAGATAGATAGATAGATAGATAGATAGATAGATAGATAGACAGATAGATAGATGGGGGCAGAGTGAAAAAAAAACTGTTACTGAATGACCGGGAGAGAAAGAGGAAGAGAGAGTGCGAAAGAGAGAGCGAAAAGGAGGGAGGAGAGGGAAGGCAAAAGAAGGAAGATTGAAAACTGGGTACTGAGTGAATGAAAGAGAGAGAGAAAATTGTTTTAGGAGAGAGAGAGAGAGAGAGAGAGAGAGAGAGAGACAGACAGACAGACAGAGTGGGAAGAGATGGGGGGGCAAGATTGGGTTACTGCGTGAGAAGGGAGAAAGGTAAAAAATAAAGAGCGCGTGAGAGAAAAAGAGAAAGATGGAGAGAGAGAGAGAGAAAGAGAGGGGGAGGAGAGAAAGCATTTTTAACAGAGAAAACATAAGATATAGGGTTGAAGGAAGTAAGAGAGGAGGAGTAGGGAAGGATGAGCGCGGAAGATATGAGGTTAGAGAGGAAGAGAGAGGAGGAGGAATATTCGGATATTTGGGTCGACATGCACTCTTGCTAGAATAACTTTACTACAAAGTGGGATAGAAGAGAAATAAAAGCTACTTACGTATTATGTAGGGTTTTATTGATTTATTTGTTTACTATTTACTCATCATCATCGTCGTTTCTATTGGTATTGTTATTGTTGTTGTTGTTGTTATTATTATTATTATTATTATTATTATTATTATTATTATATTATTATTATTATTATTGGTATTGTTATTGTTGTTATTATTATTATTATTATTATTGGTATTGTTATTGTTGTTATTATTATTATTATTATTATTATTGTTATTGTTATTATTGTTATTATTATTGAGAGGTGGAGGGGAAGCATGTTCAAACATGGAAAGCCACAAAAGTTTCAATGTAGCTTCAAAAAGCAACTGTGTCTGTTAGTAAAAACTGTTACAGAAGTACACCTTGTGTGTGTGTGTGTGTGTGTGGTGTGTGTGTGTGTGTGTGTGGATTCACACATACATATTTTTATGCGTGTATTTTTTAAATTATATTTGACCTACTTCATACATTAGACTGTGTCCATGCTGGGGCACTACCTTGAATTTTTAGTTGAATGAATAGACCCCCAGTAACTATTTTTTAAAGCCTGGTACTTATTCTATTGGTCTCTTGCTGAATCACGAATTTACAGTGACGTAAACACACCAACACCGGTTGTCAAGCTATCTAAACTCTTTCACTGTAGTCTATGTAAGACTGAAATTCTTCAGTTGTAGATAATCCGGGTGTCATAACAGTACAATGGTTTTACTATTATGATACCTGGATTTTTTACATATATATGTAGACTCTAAATGCTCATACACACACACATATCATTTAATGTGTGTTTTGCATGCTGGCATGGGTTGGACAGTTTGACAGGGGCTGGCAAGGCAGAAAACTACACCAGGCTTCACTGTCCGTTTTGGCGGGGGTTTTATGGTTGGATACCCTTCCTAATACCAACCACCTTACAGAGTGGACTGAGTGCCTCATGTGTGGCACCAGCAAAGCCTGTTTTGGCATGGTTTTTATAGCTGGTTGCCCTTCCAAACACTAACCATTTTGCAGTGTAGACTGGATGCACCAACACTGGTGGGGTCACCAAATAATTTGCAAGACAAAGATCCTTTAAGAGGTGGAACATTGAAGATGGCTTTGTGCCAGGTGATGACAGGTTAGAGTGTGACAAAAGGATAGAAACAGGTGTCTTGCTGTAGAGGAGATGCATGGCTACCCAGTCAGAAGGAAAGAGCAAGAGAAAGAGAGAGTGATCAAGAATGACAGAGAGAGTGGAAAGGAGTGAGAGAGTGAGAGTGTAAGACATAGTGGGAGTGAGATGGGGGTGAAGTGCCAGGTAGAGGGATCTCTGTGGTCAGAGCTAGAGAGGGATGAGCTCCACCAGATCCCAAAACAACTAGAACATACCATTTTTTATATGAGGGTGCTCACACAACACCATCAAAGAGTTAGGGGCCCATAGCATAGTACACACACACACACAAACGCAAACACATACACATGCACACACACATATATATGGTACACGAACAAGTCATACTCAATAACTAGTGAAGCAGCACCATAGTCAACTGTGACCAAGGTAAAAGTGACACCTTAGAAATATCAGATTGTTGGATCAGGTGATGAAAATCATGGAGAGGGTCATAGCCAAACTAATTAAGGAGAGAGTTAGTCTAGATGAAATGCAATTTGGTTTTGTGACAGGGAGAAGCACCACTGGTGCTATATTTCTGGTAAGGCAGCTGCAGGAGAAGTACCTAGTCAATGATAAACCTCTGTACTTGGCTTTTGTTGACATGGAGAAAGCCTTTGACAGGGTCCCCCAATCTCTTATCTGGAGATCAATGCAGAAACTAGGGATAGTTAGTGAGAGCTGTACAAGCCATGTACACGGATGCAGTCAGTGAGGTGAGGGTTGGCAATGAGTATAGCAATGAATTCAGAGTACAAGTAGGGGTCCACCAAAGATCAGCCCTCAGCCCCCTCCTATTCATCATAGTCCGCCAGGCAATAACAGAAGAATTTAAGATGGGCTGCGCCTGGGAGCTCCTCTATGCTGATGACCTTGTTCTTTAACCAGAATTATAGAAGAAATTTCAGGTGAAAAAGCAAAGTCTAGAATCGAAGGGCCTTAGAGTTAACCTAGCAAAAACCAAAGTCTTAGTAAGTAGGAAAGCAGACAAATAACAAACGCTTTCAGGTCTTGCTTGATCTGTAGAAAAGGTGTATGTAGAATCTCCATAAGAGGTACCCAGTTCAAGTTATGGACACATAAGGGATGCAGCAATATCAGAGGAAGGGTAACTAGGAAAATAGTTTTTTGTGTGTGGAAGGTACAATAAACATTAAAAATGTACAGAAAATAGATTCCATCAAATGCCAGGTGGATAAGCTAGAGGTAGTTGATAGATTCCGATATCTAGGTGACCATGTCAGTAGTGGAGGTGGATGCACCAAGAGCATAGTTGCAAGAATAAAAATAAGCTTGGCAAAGTTCAGAGAGCTCCTACCTCTGTTGGCAACAAAGGGCTTCTCCCTCTGAGTGAAAGGCAGACATGGCAGTGAAACATGGCTGTGACTGTTGAGGAGATGCATAAGCTTGTAAGAAATGAAGCTAGCAATGTTAGTGTGCATGTATGACAGAGTGTAAGCATCTAGAAAGAAAAGTTGAGCGTAGGAGACATCAGATGTGGTGTGCAAGAGCGACAACTGTGCTGGTATGGTTCTGTGATGTGTATGGATGAGGACAGCTGTGTAAAGAATGCTGATCTCTAACTGTGGAGGAAACCTGTGGAAGAGGTAAACCTAGGAAGACATTGTATGAGGTGGTGAAGCATGATCTTTGAATGTTGGGCCTCATGGAGGCAATGACTAGTGACTGAGAGCATTGATAATATGCTGTGCTTGAGAAGACCTGCTAAACCAAGTGAAATTGTAGTCATGGCCGATGCCAGTAGCACACAAAAAGCACCTTTTGAGCACTGGGCCTCATAGAGGCAATATGGCCAATGCCAGTGTCACATATCTAGTACCCATGCTGGTAGCACATAAAAAGCTCCTATCAAACATTGGTCTTCACAATAAGTGATGAGCCTGACACTTATCCTAGGTTTGGAAACATTCAAGGAAGCAAGCTGGATCTGCCTCAAGCAATGTCAGATTTTTCCACCAGCCTGATGCACTTTTTGATCAGGTGTCAGAAGATGAGGCATCCACTGAACAGAAATATTCATTGTGCTAAAGTCATTATGCAGAATATTCTCAACTATCTCACAGGATATGTATTGGCTATTTGATTTATAGTTAACTGCCTGTCATCCACCACTGTGTTATGAACATGATCAATGTTTTCCTCAGTGGTGGCAGCTGCAAGATGTCCAGGTCTTTAGTCATCTTTATGATTCTCTCTTCCCTTCCTAAATTCAGCTGCCCACTTTTGCACTGTAGATAAAGTTAGAACACCATCTCTTAGTATCGTAACCATATCAGCATTAATGTTCTTGGGAGCTAAACCGTTTTTCTGCAGGTACTTGATAACAGAATAATGCCAAATTTTGTCCATTTTGAAGAGAAGTTACGAGTTACTTTTAAAGTTTTCTTTGATCAGTCTGATGTCAGTTTACCTGGAAAGAAACAATGCAGTTATTACTAAAAAAAGTTGAAATTAATGCTTGGAAGGTTTCACAGCTCTAGCTTCACTGCTCCTGAGTCAGCCTATGAACTTTTCAACCCACCCTCATATGTTTTTAGTTCAATAGCTACCACCAGCACAAAAATTTACATCATTTATTTCCAGTGGCCAAGGGCCTTAGACTTATACAAAAAGGGGTAAAACATATTTAAGGCCTAGATAATTTGCATAATTTATAGAAAAATGAGCTGAGAGAAATAACTCAGAGTGGCAAGAAATGTGTTTGAATAACATACATAAATACAGATATATACCATGCAACATAAATTCCTGATTTGTTAGAATTATCTAGAGGATGTATCATAATTACGAAACAGTGATTAAAGTCAGCTTCACATGAGAAGGGGAGTCTCCTTCTCAACATTCCCCAATGATGCATCTTTCATATGCAACACAGGTACCACATATCAAATCTATACTGATTGGAAGAACAGAGATCTTAAAAGCATCTTCCAGTGAGGCTATGTTAAACATGTCCCTTTTAACTACTAAAATCACAAGCAATGTCTCTTTAAATGTTAGACTTCATTGAATTTCTTTCCTGATGAAAGCAGTTCCTTATCATAGCTTGGACCTCTTCACAAAGACTGGGAGACAAAACATATTTCAACACCTCACTTCCAGCACTGACTTTCTACCAAGCACAGATGAAGCCAACAATGAAGTGTTACTCTCATCCAGAGAAAATTCCTTTGACTGACTGGCATAAATCACTTGCAGACATACTCCAGCCTCTGGTTCACAGGCTGGCTGTCTCTTCTCTCTGGCTTTTCACTGATTCTTTAATGGCCTCTGTTCATTGGACCTAGCTGGTCTTGTCCTGTCTTAACTCAGACATTCCTGATTCATTCATTTATCCAGGATCCATCACCTTTGTTGAATCCAACTCTGCAAGCAACAACAGTAATCTTTGTACTCAGACCTTCTCTAGAATGTTAGGCCTCTAGACAAGCTTAACTTCCAGTTTAACTCCCCTATATTGCTCTATAAGCAGCTCTCTCTGCTGCCTCCCCTATCCTACACACAACTACCCTTTCACTCTTTTCCTTTCATTCCAATGGCTGTAAGCCTCTTCCATACCGGATGGGCAGAAGATTTCCCTACAGACAACCTTGACTTGGAAAAGCTGTGTAACACTATCCTTTCTCCCTGCAATCCTGCAGAAGGCTCTTGTACTTTGTAGGCTTGATCACACTCTTGGGACTGCAAGCTTAATCAAAATTATTTTACTTGCCTTTTCAGACCACAAAACTACACCTGGCTTCAGTGTTGTATGGATGATCTGGAGAAACTGCAGTCTTTCCTCATGCCCACTTTCATATCCCTATGATTAGGCCCTGTGTAGTAGGCACTTTGTCCTTTTTGATGGCTTTTGTCCCTCTTTCACAAACTTGATTGCTGCTGTTATCTTCCCCTGTTGATAGTATTTCTTGAACCTTTCCTGTTCCAGACTGTGGGCAAGTGTTGCAAGCACCTTATCATGGTGTCACTTGTATCTCCCTTGAGTAAGTACTATTTTGGACCCTGACAAGATAAGTGCCAGGGTGCCCGTTTTACTGCAAAGTCTACACATCTGTGCAGGTTTGTAGGTATTGAGACTGAGTCACACACCCTCCACAGCAGGAAAGAGATATGGAAAGGTTCCAGTCTTCACAAGTCTAGCCATGTGACCTTCATTTCAGGGAGGTCCCATTTAGTCCAAGCTCCTTGAGATACCAGCTCCACAACTCTTGACCTTCTTTCTTCCTCCAGCTTCAATGCTGGATCATGACTCACCTCTCTCTCTCTAATAATATCTGCCTTCTTCCATTGTTGGAAATGGGAAGAACTAAGATTCTGCCATCCACTGCATGTGATTCCAATGATGCTGTGCAGTTTCAGCATGCTTGCAGTCTCTGCAACTCTGATGCTAGCCACCAACTTTTGCCTAAACCTTGTTATGATACCTGCATGTCTGATATGCTCATCCTGGGAGTTCCTGTACATCATTACAGCTCTACATTTCACAAACTTGAATTCCACCACCATGGATGACAGAGGAAGTTTGAGATTTTCATATTTTATGTACTCGCTTATTGAAATGAAGCTTGGAGGGACACCTAGCCACCTTCAGAGGTATTTGTTTACCTTCATCTCCCCTCGTTCTACTCTTATCATTAGAATCCCATACACTGTCAATAACCACATGATTCTTGGGAGAAATCTGTGTTGGTAGAGTCATGCCTTGTATTTCAGCCACTCTTCTGCTTGCTTCTCAGTATTGGTGACCATTACTTCTGTCAGAGAGTGAATTGTCAGACTTCCTCCCAAAGCATTTGACTAGATTTTCCACTATTGATGGAATAGCCTCTCCTTGCAAGTGCAGCTTGATTCTATTTGTTAATTTGCCTCCCCTGATCACTATGCTCCTAGATTTTGGGGGCTTACCATTCATGCTAGTCTGTGTTTCCATGTGTTCAAGTGAAGTCAGATCCCATTATGCCTTTACATGCATGGTGGCTCCTTATTGGTTATGTGTGTGTGTGTGTTTGTGTGTGTGTGTGTGTGTGTGTGGTGTGTGTGTGTGTTTGTGTGTGTGTAACCAGAAATGACTAGTAAAAGTAGCATTAATTCTCTAGATCATTCAATTCTTCTCAACTGATCAATGGGGGCAATTGAATAATCCAATCAATAACAAACCTATAATGACTACTAGAAATATATATTACACACACACACACACACACATATATGTTTGTATACACACACATATGTATATATACATACAAGTACATACATATGTATACACACACATATGTATATATACATACAAGTACATACATATGTACATGTGTGCGTATATATATATATATATATATATATATATATATAACAACATTATCATCGTTGCTTTAACATCTACTTTTGCATGCTTGCATGGGTTGAGAGAATGTAACGACAGAAATTTTTTCTACGCTGAGGTATTCTTCCTGTTGCCAACAAGCCTGACTTGTTTCCAATAATCTCTCAGTCTATTAACAATAAACAATTTTTATGCAGAGAGCTAGAAACAAATGACACTATGAATGAAAGTTTTGTTTACAAAGCTTGTACAACATGTATATGGACATACATACATACATATGTACATACATACATACATACATACATACATACATACATACATATCATCATCATTTAATGTCTACTTTCCATGCTCGTAAGTCAGAGGACTGTGCCAAGGCTGCTGTCGGCTTTGGCATGGTTTCTACAGCTGGATGCCTTTCCTAATGCCAATCACTTTACAGAGTGTACTGGATGCTTTTTTATATGGCATCAGCAGGATGAAGTCACCAAATAATTTACAAGACTAGACCCCTTGGATGAGGGAGGGGTTAGTATTGAGGAAGGTTGCTTTGTGCCGAATGAGAGAAGTATGAGTAGTGGGAACAGAAATGCCTTGCAGTAAAGAAGATACATGGTTACCTCAGTAGGAGAGAGAAAGACAAAGAAAGAAGATGGAGAGCGGAGAGAGAGAAAGAGAGAGAGAGAGAGAGAGAGAGAGAGAGAAACAAAATGTAGAGGGTAGATGAGTGGGGTGTAAATGAAGTTGAACCAAGGATCGAGCAGGGTGAGAGGGTTGGTAGGTTCACAAGATTACAAAATGAGAGTGGTGGAAGGGTCGTTAGGAGGATATGCTGTGGGAAAGAGATTCAACAGGTGAGATTGAGAGGTACCTGGAGGGAAGGGGAATGAAGTGGATGGAAAGCACAGGTGATGTATATACACATATACAGGTATATACATCATCATCATCATCATCCTTTAGCGTCCGCTTTCCATGCTGGCATGGGTTGGACGGTTCAACTGGGGACTGTGAAGCCGGAAGGCTGCATCAGGCCCAGTCTGATCTGGCAGTGTTTCTATGGCTGGATGCCCTTCCTAACGCCAACCACTCCGTGAGTGTAGTGGCTGCTTTTTACGTGCCACCCGCACAGGTGCCAGACGGAGCTGGCAAACGGCCACGAACGGACGGTGCTTTTACGTGCCACCGGCACGGAGGCCAGACGGGGCAGCGCCGGCAACGGCCACGATCAGATGGTTTGCTTAACCACAGCTGCAATTTCCACTGATGTTGATCATATATACATATTATATAAATACATACACATGTATGTATATCACAAAATGTGTGTGTGTGTGCATGCATGTGTGTGTGTGTGAGAAACATCGTGTGACAATGTAAAATAGTAGGAGGTCAGGTTTGTGTGGATCAAACCAACCAAATATCTTAATCTTGTCTTGGATATTTTTTTACAAAAGAAACACCTATTAACACACTCCAGACACAGGGGAGGGATCCCTGTAGCATAATGATTCTTAAAATTTCTGGCCCACAACTCTAACTAGTTCTATATCACATTGTTAGTATCTATTGTCATCATTGTCTTATCCTTTTGCTCAGATAAAGTGGATCCAACATCAATGAGAAAGACTGAAGTATTGAGAAGAGTGGATCATATTACTTTCAGTAGAGTGACTTACATAACACTGAGAAGAAGGGAAAAAAGTCTTGTCCAAGCCAGCACAAATGTGCAAATGCACAGCTAATATTGACTGCCAAAAGTGTTAAGAATCTTAGTCAATTGATTAAAGTAGGCTTGATTAGACTATATTATAATTATGAAGTTAAATCAAAAAGACTAGAGCATGTCTCTAGATGTCTCTTCTCTGCAAAGAAAGATCAGACATTCCTACTCTTTAACATATATAATTAACTTTGAGAGATTCATTCTTAATTCATTGGAATTATGTCGTCTTTATATGTGTTGCTAACTGTTTATAGGTTTTTGTTTTCTCCATGTTTCTAGTATATGACATAGCCAGCTAAACTGTCCAGGTCATGTCAACATGGAACATGGATGTTAGATAAATGATGATGTCATCGAATATATCATTCTTTATTTATCCAAATTCATGTGAACTCAAATGGTATATCTGAGTTATTTCCTTAGCTCATTTAATTTGTCAACAATGTGGCACCTTGGGCAAGTGACTTCTACTATAGGCTCAGGCCAACCAAAGTCTTGTGAGTGGATTTGGCAGATGATAACTGAAAGAAGCCCGTTGTATGTATATATATGTATGTATGTGTGTGTGTATATGTTTGTGTGTCTGTGTTTGTCCCCCCAACATCGCTTGACAACCGATGCTGGTGTGTTTACGTCCCTGTAACTTAGTTGTTCGGCAAAAGAGACCGATAGAATAAGTACTAGGCTTACAAAGAATAAGTCCTGGGGTCGATGTGCTTGACTAAAGGCAGTGCCCCAGCATGGCCACAGTCAAATGACTGAAACAAGTAAAAGAGTAATGCAAATGTCTACCATCCTAAATTATTTGAAACTTTTTGTAAAAAAATAGATAAATAGAATAAAATAAATAAATAAATAGTTCTATTTGTAAATCTATTCTTTCCCTAAAATTCTTTATAAACTGTTCAAGCAGGCTACAGGTAAAAACAAATGTCCATATTTGCTCCTTATCTGCAAACAAAATCAGACAATTTCCTCAGTATGTGAATTAACTCTTAGAGATTAATCCATAACTTCTTGAAATTATTTCTCCTCTTCTTTGAGAGTCACTAGTAATTACCTTTAGGTTCTTTATCGTGGTTGTTTTATTTCTCCAACTTAGAGGGAAACTTTAACCCTTTCGCATTCAATCCAACCATACCCAGCCAAAATATTCTATTTGTCTTATGTTCAAAATGGCCAAATACAGTCTCTCACACCTACCCTACAATGTCATTCTAAACGTTCAAGGGGTGTCTAAAAAGTCTTGAGCCTCAAAAAACAAAACATAGTACAAGACTTCTGATGATTTATTTTTTAACATAGTCCCCTTTGACGGCTGAACTCTTTCTCCAGTGGTGCTGAAGTGCCATTATCCCGGCGTAGAGGAACTCTTTTGTTTGAGACTCTAAGAAACGTCCTACAGTGTCTATGACGTCATTGTCAGTGGCAAAATGGCAACTAACCAGGGCTTTTTATCATTTTTGGGAATAGATGAAAGTCAGAGGGGGCTAAGTCTGGAGAATAAGGCAGATGGGGAACAAGTTTGTATCTACAATCACGAATTGTCGCCATGGCAACCACTGAGGTGTGGGCTGGAGTATTGTCGTGGCATTACAGTAGCTTTTCAAGGTAATCGATCAGCAAGACACCTTGAGAATCCCAAAAACTGATGCCATGACCTTGCCAGCTGAAGGAATGACCTGGCCTTCTTTAGGATAGGGGAAGATGTGTGCTTCCACTGCTTTGATTGTTCTTTGGTTTCAGGCTGGTAGTGATGAACCCATCTTTTGTCCATAGTAATAAAACGAGCAAGAAAATTCTCTTCATCGGCTTCAAACAGTTCCAGATTGCTCGTGGGCAAAGTGCACCTGGTGTGTTTCTGTTCAGGAATCAAAAGGCAAGGGACCTACCTTACAGAAGCCTTTGAGAACCCAAGTTCTTTTGCCACAATGTTGTCTGCTCTTTCATTTGAGATGCCCAGTCTCTCAGCTATCTGGTGACATGATATTTGATGATCTTGCATTATCATACCAAGAGCAAGGTCAATGTTCTCCTTGGTAGTTGCAGTTGGAGGCCTCCCTGGTCTGGGATCATCTTCCACACTCTCTCTGCCATGCTGGAATTCATTTACCCAGCATTTGACTGTTGCATATGAAGGAGCATTGTCTGTTAAGGTTCTCACCATATCTTAATGGATTTCTGATGGAGTCATGCCTTTCAAATGAAGGCACTTCATGACAGCACGATTCACAGTTTTCTCCATTTTCCTTGTAACCTCGACACTTGTTTATTCAAAAATCTGTAACAAAAAAATAATAAAAATATCAGAATCACGAAAATGAGCAAGAATACTCCGAAAAGACTGTACTTACCAGAAAAAATTGTTTCAGCTACCTTGCAGCCCTGTTTCTAGATTAGGCTCAAAACTTTTCATACACCCCTCGTAAGCAATCCTATAATCGAAATCTTAGTTACAAGATAATGCATGGTTAATTCAATGTGAATAAATAAGCTTTACATTTGACAAAGAAATCTAAATGCTAAAGGGTTAATCAATTCATTATTTAGTTGGATGACTTGCCTGGACCAATGCAATCCTTCCATGCCAAATGTCCTAGTGGGGTGATGCGGCATGAACATCTAGCCTGGATTTTAGTCACACTGGTCTTTTGCCAGCTGAAATATCTCATTTGTGCATGTCACGATGATAGAAGATAGCAGTAGTTTGCTCACTGAACTGATTGATCCAGTCCATTAAGAGTTCATTTTCTGTTCATTCATTCAGCATCAAGTGATAACCACCATTGCTTTAATAACATTCATTTGCCTGGCCATTGCTAAGGGAGTGCACTGGACAGTATTGTACTCTTACTATTCATCGGTCTACCCTCAGATTTAGAAAATACAGTTTAACAAAAACCTTCCCACAATACAAATTAGAGCCTACCCAGAATATTCTGATGCACCCCCAGGCACCAAAGTCTGGTGATGGGCCTATTCATTTGCTGAAATTGTTCACACCCACCATGCTGCATCCCATGATTACAGTGTACTCTTGTTTGGTGGTTACATGGTATTTAATCCATGGCTAGGACCCTGGCAAGCTAAATAGTGGTTCCGCACTCCTCAAAAACTTGGAACTCTCAAACCAGGGCCCTTCTACTGGATACAGTTTAAAGTCATAATTATTGAAGAATGTTTTTATTTGTAACATTCAAAATACAACTCCTTAATCTATGTATCAATCTTGTGAGTCTTGAATAGTCTGCATAGGTCATAGGAACTGTACATCGACCTCCTGAGTAAGCAATAAAAACAATATCAACAATACCAACAACAACAACACTCTATCATAGCAGGCATAGGCAACTTTTTATATCAGAAGTAAACTTCAGATCTAAAACAAATTCAAAGTAATTTAGGTTTGCTATTCAGAAAGTCCCATGGGTCACAATTTGCTTATGACTGTCCTATAGAGTCACTCTGTTATTAATAGCAGTCAAATCCATTTCAAATCATACCTTATTTTCTGATATAAGGAACAATCTCATTACATAATACTGGTCCTATGTGCGTCTAAAAGATGGGATGGTCATAGCTAGAATGTCAAGCAAAACTGGCCCTGAATTAAACGACAGCAGCAGCAGCCATTCAAGAATTTGGACCTGGAGATCTCCATTTCAAGCGACTTTGAGGGCCACCTCCCAGTGGTATCGGGTGTCAACGAAGAGCCTTCGACTACAACAAGACGACCAAAGTTTTTTTTCCCAAGGTCTGGGGTCTCCCGCCCCTAAGCCCTAAACCATCACCTAATCACCCTTACCCGTCTTGTTGCTTAACAACAACAACAACAACAACAGCAGCTGTAGTAATGGTTTCACTGGTACAATATCTCAAATTTGCAAAGTGGCATGTAGGTAATTTAATCAACTCCAGCACTTACAAGGTTGGCTATAGTGGGATTTGAACTCAAAATGTTGAGAGTGTTACTGAATACCCCAGTGCTAAATCTATTGTTAGATATTGCGATTTCTAACACTGGCACATTGCCACACATTTTTAGGAGGAATGGCATGACTAATTAATTAAACAGGTTCCTGGATTTGATCAGCACATATTTTACCAACTCCAGAAAAATGAAAAATAGAAAGTCTACTTCAGTTCATTCTGAACACAGAATGCAAAAAAAAGGACAATAGTAAATACCACAAGGTATATTGTTCAGTGCCTTATTAATACTACCTATCAACGACAGCAGTAACAGAGCCACAAAGGCACATATGTGGTAAAGGTAAGAACTACAACATAGCCACCGGTGCTGCATACTTTGTATAAGGACATAGTCTTTTGTATCCCAAACTTGATTAAGGCCAGCTGAGGAAGCTTCACATACTGCCCCAGCAATGGTTTCTCTTTGACCTGTCTGTTGTAACAAGACATGAAAACAAATTCTCAACTTCTTGAAGCTGGCTGAGTTCACGCTAACTTTACTTCAGTATTACTATTTACAGATCTCTCTTACTCTCGTTACCCATTTTGTGTTGAACCCCACCCCACCCCCTCATGCCCTACGCTAATCACTGTACCCAGAGTTTCCTCATCAGAATGTGGCTCCTTAGACATTCCTTTCCTGCACGTGTCTTAACCTATATATATATTGGCTTGGTAATATTTAGAGGAACATTATTGACAACAATCTCGTTAATCTAGGTGACTCCCAAACCCTGCAAATTTATAAATAATCACTAAATGTGAAATAACTGACTAAAAGTAAGGGGTTTCTTCTCGACTAACCCGTAGGCTCGACTTCCAGAGCTGTATATCTGTTTTTAATTTTACTTATTAAACACTATATAGCAGTAATTAATATGAATAAATTAGCAACTTATATTTAAGGTATCTAATTCATTAAGAAAAAAAAAAAAGTCTGTTATACCATTTATTTGCAGCAGTCTTAAAATCCAGCATTGGAAAAAATTCTGTGGCATCCCCTTCTTTGGTGGTCTAAGCATGTGCTTCCTTTTTAGCATCGTCCTGATTTTATGGACCTTAGGGCTTGATTGGTAACTTGTGCTCAGTCCCTACGGATGAAAGCAAATGTGACCTCGACGGAATTTCAATTCGGAATATTAAATAACACGATTAAATACCGTCAGACAGTTTATCCGCTGACATCTCACTGATTCAGTTACTCCACCGACCACCCTTTAAGCAATAAACGGGGTTTCTACGTAGACGTTAAACCTCTCAGAAATATTTAGCCAAATTTACCTCAAATCGCACCCTCTACAGCGTTAAATAAAGGAAAGGATATTGGATAATGTATAAAAGTCTGATACTGAAAACGATGGGATTATAGCTCTTTTCAATTAGGACTTACCTCGGGTTAAACAAGAACAACAACAAAACGTACCGAAGCCTCTACTTTAGCAACTAAATTAGCCTCAAAAACATACCCTTCCAACTTGTAAAAATAGGAAAGGTAGAATGGATAATGTAGCCCTAAATAGAATGCGGTTGGCGTTGTGGGGTGGGGTTAAAGATAGTTACGGCTGGAATGCTTTTCAGAATGGTTTTGCTCGATGAAGGATAAATTGGGACTAAACAACAACAACACTAGTGAAAAACACTCTTTACTATACTTATTGATATCAATTAACGGCTATAATAGTACATACCACAGCTACTACTGCAGTAGATACTGTTGCTGACACTACGAATACTATTACTACTACTGCAGTGTAGCTGCTGCTGCTGCTATTCTGCTGTTGCTGCTGCTGCTGCTTCTACTACAGAAACCGTCATCGTCGCCGTATAACCGTCATTCACTATTATTATTTTTTCTTCTTACACTTTGGACAATCCACTTTCTATAGTACATTTTACTCGTTTACCACTGGTTTATCCTACTATGGCTACCAATATATGTACGTATGATGAAACTATTATTATCATTATTATTATTGTGCATATTATAATTATTCTTTCTTTTCGTTCTTGTTGATGTTATTTTTTTTAACCCTAGATCTTCCCCGCCGATCGTGCAAACCTTATGATCAAAGACATTCCAGCTGAAACCATTCCGTCTTTTATAGTGAATCTAGGGCTACATTATTCAATGTGTCATTCCGTTTCTTAAGTATATTTTCAAATTTAATGGTGGTGCGAGTGATTAGAAAGATATATGACTGCTATTTCAAGCATGTCGGGCGACCATCTTCATTAGCCCGGGCTCCATGTCTCGTTGCCGTTATGCATATTATCGCAGTTAGATGCTTCTTAACGCCTATTATCATCATCGTCTGGATTTGCAGAATAGATTGAGCGGTTAGACAAAAATACCTTGTTCTATTTAGTTAACTGATATTATACATTCTAAGTTCAAAACCCGTCCATATCAACTTCACTGCTTTCATATTATTCGGGGGTCGTAAATGTACTGACGTTGATGTAATGTAATCACAACCCTCCCTTGAAAGATAACTGTCGTTTTGTGACAATGTCAAAAATTAAAATATATACACATCATACACACGTGCGTGCGTGCGTGCGTATGTATGTATCTATGTGCACGTATGTATTTGTGTGTAAGTATATATATGCATGTATGTATATAGTCGCGGTTACTATTAGGAGATTTCATGAATGGTGCGTGAGGAATATAGTAAACACGCTTTCGATGAATGGATCGGCCATTCAGTTTTCAGTTCCGCTTGTGAGGGTGTGGAACCGAAAGAGGCCATGTGCCCGGAAGACTGGATATATTTTTAAAAATATTTCTAGCGGTTTGTGCGTGTGCTCTGACGTTCCCCTGAGAATCTGCTTTCTAAATTTGGAAGCTTATAAATATATCATACTATATAATACAAACATAAGTACATATGTACATAAATACATACATACATACATACGCACTCGCGCACACACGCATACACACACACACACACACACACATATTTTGCGTACATTGCTATACGTGTGCAGTACATGACACCAATTAAAACTAAAAATGAATGAGTTAATTAAATTGTGAAACCGTTTCCTGACTTTTGGCCTGTCCTTTATACATATACACACACACACACACACACACACATATTTTGCGTACATTGCTATACGTGTGCAGTACATGACACCAATTAAAACTAAAAATGAATGAGTTAATTAAATTGTGAAACCGTTTCCTGACTTTTGGCCTGTCCTTTATACATATACACACACACACACACATATATATGTGTGTGTGTGTGTGTGCGTGTGTATAAGTGCATGCGTGCGTATCGGTAGCAAAGCGAGGGTGTTGGGGGCGGTGCCCCCTGGGCTATGCTTTTATGGGGCTTCTTACGCAAGGGCTGTCCCGGGCGGCACCCTTTTGCTACGTCACTGGTGTGTGTGTGTGTATAAGTATACATGTGTGCATGTAATCATACATATATATATATGCATACATATGCATATATATATATATACATATATAGGTCAAATATGTATGTATATATAGATATGTGTGTTTGTATGTAAACGCCCACACACGTGTATATATGATTGTGTGAATGAGAAAGGAGTACTCAATAAGAATTCTTTAATACATTTACTGGAAGTTGAAACTTCAAACTTCATATGTCAGTAATCGGAGTTTTTCATTTGTCATCTCAGCAAAAATTGTGACCAATATGACATGAGAAATGTTGTCACAGAATATGATTTGTTATTTACCATTTCATATACTACTTTTTCTATTGATCACAGTTATCCAAAGTTTGGAAATCGTAGAATTTATGAAGTTGCAGCTGTTTCTATAAATGACACATACATAAAAGCGTACATGCTTAAAAGCATGTATGTATGCATGTCATTATTCAGTTTTATTTCAAGATTTCTTGTCAATAGAGAAAGAGCTGGTTTCTAACATAGATCCAAAATGCCTTCATTGGAATTTCAACACCAACAACAGGGTATTTTTGTTTGTTTGTATGTATGTATAAGTGCAGATTTGTATATTTTGTTTTATGTGTGTATTCTCATGCATATAGTTGAATATTTAGACATGCTCATATATATTTAAAATGATAAACTTCTGGAAAATTTTACAGATTTTTACAGTTCCAGTGATGGATTGGATCTGTAGTCTTCAAATTAGCTTATGTATGTATGTATTCTTTTATTCTTTTACTTGTTTCTGTCATTTGACTGCAGCCATTCTGGAGCGATTTTGTCTTTTAAGTTTTATTTAAGTTCTTCTTGAGAGAGTTCGAGCCAGTCGCTAACAAAGTGACAAGACTTTTTGAATTAAGAGAGTTCCCAGTGTTTGTAAATGTGTGGTTGAGTTGGTGTGTTGGTTGAACTGTTGATGCACACACCCAAGTGTGTGCATCTGTTCATCTAAAAATCTCAGATGGAGAATCTTTGGAATGTCTTACAAATCTTCACTGTGCCGCTAATAGATTGGATTTAGAGAATGCGTGTCAGTTTTTTTGTTTTTTTTAGCTCTTTCTTTGAAAAATCTAGTATTTCCTGTTTATTTTTGTGTAAATCTGTAGGTTCATAGCCAAATGTACCTATGATGATAGATACAAAATGAGAATTTATAGTCAGCATACAAGAGCTGTATGTTTCACATTAATTCATGTTCTCTTTATCTTGGACCTTTGATGGTACATTCACATCTGCTGAGCAGCTGACCTCTTCACCAGTGCATGACTTTTGTTCTCTGTTCCACAAAACAATATCAGGTCTGTTATGTTTGCACCAAACTGCTGCTTTTGTTGTAGTGTTCCATCAGTATTCCTTGCTTTTAAAGGCGTCTGACATGCCTTTGATGTATTCGTCAGAGTAATCCATCTTGCATCAATCTTGTAGATAGCATTGTAAATAGTAAATAGTTTTTGCAACTATTTCATGCCTTAGAAACAAGTATTGCATAGACATTTTGGAGCAGCTGATTTTGATGATGTGGGTGATATCTTCCACACTGGTATAGCATAGCTGAGTTTAGTGGTATCTCTGTCTCTCTATTTTATCAGGAATTTTGTAGCTATTTCCTGTTTCTGGATAGCAAAGGCATATCCTTCTAGCTGGGATATAATGCATCTAACACAGGTCCAGGAGAAGCTACTCTATGTATGTACATACATATATGTATACATACATACATACATACATATGTATGTACAAATGCACACACACATGCATACATTTATATATCTATATGCCATGATAGATCGCTAGCCACTACACATTCTTTATTTTCTCTCCTTGTTTCTTTCTGTGGAAGAGTGTAGGCTCAAAACGTTAAAGACTTTTCCACTTCTTGGGCGTTATACTAATACGTCTGTTTGTTGTCTACACCACCTGTCTTTGTCTTTTGTTTTTTTTGTGAATTCTCCCCCTATATATATATGTAGACAACAAACAGATGTATTAGTTTAATGCTTGGGAAGTGAAAAAGTCTTTAATGTTTCAAGCCGATGCACTTCCACAGAAAAGGAGAACAAAAAGAAACAAGGATAGAAAATAAAGAATGTGTAGTGGCTGTAAAGATTATATATATCGTATGTGGGTGTGTATATTTACACATACATAAGACGGTTGGCTGAAAAGTTCATAGGCTAACCAAGATACTCTCATAGAATGTGACCAAATGTGGTCTATTTTTCAACACAGTTCCCTATGTGATCCACATATGTCTTCCATCAATGTTACAATATTTGCATCCCACTGGTGTAGAAGCTTTCATCCTGTTGGTCAAAAAGACATCATCATCACTGCAATACTAGTTCCCAGCCAAGTGTTTTTCCATGTTGGGGTACAATTGATAATCAGATGGTGCCAAATCAGGAGACTAGGGAGGATGATTAACCAGTTCAAAGCCACAGTCACGTACATCAGCCATTGAAACCAAGGACTTTTGTGCTGGAGTATTGTCATGATGAAACAAGACGGCCCCTTTCTTTAGTTTTCCTGGGCGTTTCGTCTTGTTAGCCTTTTGTAACTGCCTCAGTAAGTTGGCATAGTACTCCATTGATGATGTGGCCCTTTTGAAAATAGTCAATGCACGCATTGTCTTTTGCATCCCAAAAAACTGAGGCAGTCACCTTCCCTGCTGATGAAATGACCTTGACCTTCAGAGCAGTGTTTTCCACTGCATGGATTGTCTCTCTGTATCTGACTCAAAGCGATGAGCCAACACTCATCCTAGGTTAGGAAATGTTGAAAGAAATCAGCTGGATCTGGTTATTTTCTCTGCAATGAAGAGGTCTTACCAAGCCTATCATCTTCATTCTGTGTCATCTCCACCATGTGGCCCAAAATCTTGAGATCAGTTTTCATTACTTCTTCCTATGACCTCCTGGATCTCCCTCTTCCACATGTTCCAGCCATTTTAAATGATCCACACTCCTTTATAAAGCAGTTATCATCCACCTGCATCTCATGAACATACCTGTATAGTCTACTCATCTTATGCCCAATTGTTCTCTCAACACATTTGCACTTTGTCATATACGCATACTGATATATATATATGTATGTATAATGTATATGTATAACGTATACATTATATATCAAAGCTGAAAAAATCATCACGGACTCCTTTATTTTTTTACTTGTTTCAGTCATTTGACTGTGGCTATGCTGGAGCACCACTTCTAATCAAGCAAACTGTAAGCCTAGTACTTATTTTATCTGTCTCTTTTGCTGAACCACTAAGTTATGGAGACATAAACACACCAGCATTGATTGTCAAGCGATGTTGTGGAGACAAACACAGACACACAAATATATGCACATACATACATACATATACATACATATATATATACACATATACGATGGGCTTCTTTAAGTTTTGTCTACCAGATCCACTCACAAGGCTTTGGTCAGCCCTAGGCTATAGTAGAAGGCACTTGCCCGAGGTGCCATGAAGTAGGACTGAACCTTGTGGTTGGTAAGCAAGGTATTTACCACACAGCCACTCCTGTGCCTATGTTACTTAGAATTTCACATTACTGTTCGTTGGACAGTTGTGATCATACGTTATAATCACAGCTGTCTGATGAATTGTAACATGAAACTCTGAGTAACAGTTTGTGAAGACTTTGCAGCTTTTAATAAAAGCATATTACTCTGTCTTTGGTATTCAAGTACTCTTTTTTCCACCTTGTTTTGCATTTATGTACTTACTTGTTTATATATATATATATATATATATAAAGAAAAAGGAGATAGTCAGACTACCTCCTTTTTCTTAATATATAAAATCTGTATAATATTTAAGCAATCTATACTTATATATCTTTATCTGTCTGTCTGTCTCTCAACCATAACATGTCAGGAAATATGAGAGGTGAATATATTTAGTTAACCACTTGTCATCCTTAGGACTACAGCTGTTTTGCAGCCTTCATCATGTAATAATAATTGTGATATATAATAAATTATATTTACACGTCTGTGCTAATATGCATGCTATACATTGTAATGCAATTCTGTATTTACAAATCAGTGTCAATAAAGAAAGCTAGCTCATCAGATCACCAGAATGTCATGGTTACACCAATGCTTCAGCTTGAAGTGATAATACTGATGCAATGTAATATTTTAAATCTATTTGATATGGTGTATAATATTTTAACAAGTATTTGCTGGTAAAGTGGTGATGAAACAATTCTAGTATTATGCATATATTTTATATATCACTGTGATCACTGTGACCAACCAGGCTATCAGATGTTGCTACATATCGCTGGTCACAATGCGCTTCGCATTGTTTTAGCCTTCAAATGACGCCACCTTGCTGGCTAAGCGAGCAGGCCAACAAAAGAAAGAGTGAGAGAAGGTTGTGGAGAAAGAGTACAGCAGGGGTCGCCACCACCCCCTGCCAGAGCCTTGTGGTGCTTTAGGTGTTTTCGCTCAATAAACACTCACAACGCCCGGTCTGGGAATCTAAACTGCGATCCTGCAACCGCGAGTCCGCTGCCCTAACCACTGGGCTATTGCGCCTCCATATATATACATATATACATACATATATATATTTTATATATATGTATGTATAAATATATACACACACATATATGCATAAATACATACGTATATATTATTGATGCCAAGCAGGAGCTTCACAACTGCATGCAGTGTTTTGGGGAGTATAGATTTAACCTATTGTTACAACTACTTCTAATTCTGCCCTGACCTAGAGCAGACAGAGGAGACAGTTGTGGGAGATGGTTCTATAGTTAAGGCATACAGGACTTGGAGGAGATTTGGTGCTTTCAGATATGTGTCACTCAGGCTCGTTATGTGAACCAGTTACCTTTCTATGGTTCAGTGCCTCATATGTATACTTGGGAGAGCAGGAAACTAGTAGAATAAACTATGTAGCATCCATTACACACTTGGATTGGTTGGTGTTAGGAAGGGCATCCAGCTGTAGAAACCAAAACAGACTGGAATCTGGTGCAGCCCTCCAGTTTACCAGATCTAGTCAAACCATCTAACCCATACCAGCATGGAAAGCGGACATTAAATGATGATGATGATACATATACCAGGCTTTGCAAAAGTCCTGTTACACTTGGTTTTGATCTTTTGAGAGGTTAATCTGTGTAATAGAAAAAGTGCTGTGAAACATACTGGAAGTTGTACTTTTGCAGCATATGTCATTAAAATGTCTTTACCATTGTGTGCAGGTGTATGGAGATATAAGCGAAAAGAATCGAGATCTCTTCTCTCCTGTGCACAGGCCACAACAAGTCCAACATCACCAAGTGGCTTAATGTCAGCCAGATGACTGTCCACAAAGTTGCAGAGAGGCTCAAAAATGGGAAAGACCTCAAAGATGGACCTCGATCAAGCAGACCTCAAATTGTCAGCCGTTTGGCTGCGAGAAAGTCCTTTGAAAGTGATCCAAAGCTCAAAATGACTGTGCTCATGAAGAACAATATCTCGGAGGCCACAGTATCCAAGTCCATCAAAAAGGAGGGTGGCAAGAGCTTGAAGTACGAGGAAAGGCCTCTGCTCACTGACCATATGCGAGAACAATGTTGGAAGTGCTGTCGTTACCTTCTCAATGACTTGAAGTGTCATGGTAATTGAATTTTCGTTTTTTCTGATAATAAATCCTTCGCGGTCAATCTAGTCATCAACAAGAAGAACAGCTGTGCGGTCAGCTTCAGCCAGGATGTCTCCGAGATCTGTTATATGTCCATGACCAAGCATTTCGCTTCCATGATGGTGCTTGGCATTGTGGTTTCAAATGGTAAGAAGATGCCACCAGTGTGGTTTGCAGCTGGTTACAGGCTCACCACAGCTGACTACAGGGACATCTTAGTCATGAAAGTCCTACCCTTGGTTAAAAAGATCATGGACAAGGTGCAATATGTCTCTCAGTACAACAGTGTCCCGGTCTACATGGCCAAGGCTGTGCAAGAGTGGTTGAAGTTCGACATGAACTTTTGGTTGAAGGACTTTTGACTGCTGCTGTTGCCTGACGTTAACCCCCCCCCACCCGACTACAGCATGTGGGTACACAGAAACATCAATCAGCTGAAGTCCTCCATCAACGCCAGAATGAGGAAGAACTTCATCCACAATGCGCACATGGCCTTCAGGACTCGCCTGGTGCATGTGCTTGCCACCGAAGGCAGCCACATTGATTAATATTAATATTCTTTTCTACTCTAGGCATAAGGCCTGAAATTTTAGGGGAGGGGGCTATTTGATCAGATTGACCCCAGCACACAACTGGTTCTTAATTTATCGACCCTGAAAGGATGAAAGGCAAAGTCGACCTCGGTGGAACTCAGAATGTAATGACAGACGAAATACTGCTAAGCATTTTGCCTGGCATGCTAACATTTTTGCCAGCTTGCCGCCTTATTTGATATTAATATTTAAACACATATTTATATGTTAAAAACAAAATGTATCTAACTGCATCAAAACTATCATTGTGTCCTTTGTTGAGAATGTTGTAATGCGTATAACAGGATTTTTGCAAAGCCTGGTATATATATATATATATATATATATATATATGTACATGCATACCTACATATATATCGTAGGTAAAGCAATGAACACAAAAGGAAGAAAACAATATGAGAGGGCTAAGTTTAGCAAAACTTGCATTACTATATTTGATGTCATAAAAGACACACAGGCGTATTAGATGATACATCCCAATTTCAGTTGTGCATATACAGGGAATATGCTTGTGTACCATCTTTCTAGGAATATAGCATTACTAGGAATATAGCATTACTAGGAGGAGAAGATACCCAGCAAAGCCTGGCATATATATATATATATATATATATGTACATGCATACATACATATATATCGTGGGTAAAGCAATTAACACAAAAGGAAGAAAACAATATGAGAGGGCTAAGTTTAGCAAAACTTGCATTACTATATTTGATGTCATAAAAGACACACAGGCGTATTAGATGATACATCCCAATTTCAGTTGTGCATATACAGGGAATATGCTAGTGTACCATCTTTCTAGGAATATAGCATTACTAGGAATATAGCATTACTAGGAGGAGAAGATACCCAGCAAAGCCTGGCATATATATATATATATATATATATATATATATATATGTACATGCATACATACATATATATCGTAGGTAAAGCAATTAACACAAAAGGAAGAAAACAATTTAAGAGGGCTAAGTTTAGCAAAACTTGCATTACTATATTCGATGTCATAAAAGACACACAGGTGTATTAGATGATACATCCCAATTTCAGTTGTGCATATACAGGGAATATGCTAGTGTACCATCTTTCTAGGAATATAGCATTACTAGGAGGAGAAGATTCCCAGCCCCCTTGCTCCTGCCCCTTTTAGTTGCCTCTTATGCCACACAGGGAATACGGTGACTACATTCTACCGATTCCCCCTGCCCCCAGTCGCAGGGGGGTTTGCTAGTTAACCCATAGCTGGGATTCTTACAGGTGCTACCACTCTGGGCGAGAGCAGACCTGGGAACAATAGTGGCTAAGAGGTGGTTCTACAGTCCTCAAACCCTGAAACCAGGGTCCCACTACTGGATGTAGTTTATAGTCATACCCAGCTGGGAAATGAATGTAATGCCTAGTGTGTGTCTTGTTGTGGTTACCCACTCCTAAGAAAAAAAATGGGGAATAGGCCTAGGTATATAAAAGAATATTACATGTAATATACAGGGAAAATTTTTTTACTACATTAAAGCATGTAATATAGGTCTAACTTAACATTTAGGATCAGGTGATTGCTTTTGAGACATGTTTTGGGGAAAACAGTGCCTCTTATATGCCATCAAATATGATAGTTTACAAGAAACTGTTTTGACATTTCAGACACTAGTCCAGAGGTTCCCAAAGTGGGTGATATTGCCCTCCGGGAGTGGTGGAAAGATCCAGTGGGGCGCTCAAGAAAAGTGAGATGATATTGAAGTGGCCAAAATGGGGTGATAGATGTAAAAGAAAAAAAAATTATATTTTTAATTAGGTTTAGATTTTATTTGTGAAATACAAATATTTGTTTTGAATTTGCTGCAGAAAGAGGTCTATGTTTGTGGTAATGAGTTTGATGTGTGTGTGTGTAGGGGCACTGGGGATGTGGCCTGGGTGCCAAAGTGGGGCAGTAGCCTGAAAAGTTTGGGAACCCCTGCACTAGTCTTTCATTAGAAGGAAGTTGGTAAAGAAAAGTAATGTAGGAAAGTGAATGAGAAAATGTAGCTGACAAGAAAAAAAAAATGAGGGTGTTGGGAGCCAAGCGAGGAGGTGATTCTATGAGGATCCCAGAAGGGAGAGGGTGCGGGAAATGTTCACATATAGGAGTGTATTCATGGGGAGGTGTGTGCATGCATTTCTTTTTTGGTGGTGAGATAGTGTACGCAGTGTATTTTGACTTGGTTCTCTTCCTGATGCTGACCCACTCAGCTTCCACTTATAATGCAGAAATATGATGTACTTATTCCGCAGGGCATTATATTTACATTCATACACACCCTGCCATATACACACATGCGTACACTATGTGTGTATATGGATGTGTGTCATATTGAAGATATGTGACTACACATAAAAGGACTAATATGAAAATATAAAATAAAATCATTAATAAGATAAATTTTACTCAAACACAGCTGTTTATTCAGTATAACATAATTTGGAAGGAAAGCTGTTTCTATACATACAAATATATGTCTATTCATACAGATATATTCTATATGTACAAATATCATCATCATCATCGTCATTTTATATCAGCTTTTT
This sequence comes from Octopus sinensis, assembly GCF_006345805.1. Taxonomy (NCBI): domain Eukaryota; kingdom Metazoa; phylum Mollusca; class Cephalopoda; order Octopoda; family Octopodidae; genus Octopus; species Octopus sinensis. The sequence goes on from NC_043000.1 coordinate 99,427,237, forward strand.
CTTGCTGGCATGGGTTGGATAAATTTCCATGGTCTTGTCCAAGTTAGTTTTATTTGTAATTACTATCCTCATAGACAGATTGAGGTGCATATTTCTTTCATGCATTTCCATTTTTAGCATGGTTTCTACAGCTGGGTGTCCTTCCTGGTATCAGCCATTTTCCTGGGTGTACTGGATAGATTTTTTTAGGAGCACCTACATGAGAAAGGTTGTCATGTCTTTGGTATGATTTTAGAGTACTCCCAACACTATATTGCCAGTACTTGCAAGCCAAATACTTTACAGAGTGCACTGGGTGCATTTTATTGTGGGTAACAGCACTGGTTAGGTTCTGTTGATGCAATGGTATAGCTAAAATATGTGCTCCCTGAAGCAGCCCTTAACTTTGCTTGATATGTCCCCTATGTTCCAAAGCCTGTACAGGCTGATACAATAGACACTAAAGTGCTGTTCCATAAAACCCAGTGTGGCTTACCCACTCCCAGCTATGTTCTGTAGTGTTTGTTCTATCATGACAGTATGACCCAAAGAGGTGAATCATAGAATATGACCTTGGATGAGAAGATGGAAGAAGTGAGAACACAGCAATGGTTGAAAGTGGGGGATATGCATGCTAGAAGGTGTGAATTAGAGTAAGGGGGTCATAGGGGAGGGAGTAGTGGAAAAGTCAGTACTAGGAGTGCTAGGAGCCTCACTGGTCTTGGAGAGCCTGTGTAGACTAGTCACTGCTCCTTGCTCCAGACTCAGTTAAGTCAAATATCTGTGTGTGTGTGTACATATATATATATATACATACATGATGGCAGTTAACTTGTAGATGAATATGACCATCACTGACAAAGCAACGCCTGTGCAAAAATTTAGGTCCAATAAGGCTTGCATAGCAGCTCATTAACCTTCTCCATCCTCATGAAAAGATCCAGAGATAAGCTGAGACAAAACGTCTTGTGCCATTATCAGTTGCTGGCTCAAGAATGCGGAAAAACCTTTATCTCAAGTGTATGCAAAAGATCCCAATATGTATGTATGTATGTAATTATGTATATGTATACACACAAACACTTATATTTGTGTGTGTTTGTGCTTATATAAATACTTACATACATACACACATACATATATTTTCTTACACATATATATGCACACACACACACATGTATTTATGTGTATATACATACACATCTATCTATCTGCCTGCATGCATGCATACATACATACATACGTACGTACGTACGTATATCGTTGCTATTATGCAAAAAATGTCGTAAGTCCAAAACGCTGCTTTTTCAGAAAACGGAAAAAAAAAGTTTCATTATTCTATTTCTTTGTACATTAGCAACGGTTTCAGCTTAACAATAATACTTTGTTGGGCGCATAAAATCGTAATTCCATGCATGTATGATATTTTCGGTCAGAAATAGTTTTGCAAAACTGTCGTATGTGGGACTTACTACACTTTTGAAAAATGCTCAACCGTTGTACTATACTTTGATAATTATCATCAGAAACAGCTGGAGATACGATAGTTTAACGAAAAGAACTGGCTATTGCAAGCAAAATTAAATATTGAAAAAAACGCATTTCGCCAGATTTGGACATATGACATTTGGCGATCTTTCGTCTCTAGTAGACCTTTCCGTCGATTTCCGTAAAAATTTTTTTTTTTTTTACATATGGGCTTGCGGGAACTTTTGAAGTAATATACATACATATACACATACACCGAGTAAAATATTTCAGTTATCTCTTTCTTTCATACATTGCTCTGTCTCTTCACACACACTAACAGAAGCACTTCACTTACACAACATACTGTCTGTCTCCCACACCCCATCAAACACACGTCCATCAATGCTCCCATGCACGGTAACTTCAAAAGAACTTCCCTCGTCATACAATCGCTTTCTCTTAGTCTCTTTCGCTCTCATTACTTCAAAAGTTCCCGCAAGCCCATATGTAAAAAAAAAAAATTTTTTACGGAAATCGACGGAATGGTCTACTAGAGACGAAAGATTGCCTGACATTTTAACATAACAGCAAGGATGGAAAGACCCCCCCCCCCATTTTCTCGCAAATTGTTATATTTTTTTAGCCAAAACCCACGTTTTCGGATATGGAGATTCCAGAAAATTGCCAAAAATCGAAATTTTGAAATTATTTGCGCCCCCTTACCCCTTCCCCCAATTTCTTCATTTTACACTTTTTCCGTAACCCTAACCGTAACCCTAACCCTAAAACCCTAACCCTGAGTAGAGAAATTTTTGAAAATTTTTTCAGAATCATAATCTCTGTATTTTTCCGCATTTTTTGAAAAAAGATTCTGAAAAAAAAAATTGAAAATGAAGACTGGGGAGGTGGGGGGGGGGATTTCAAAATGCCGATTTTTGCCAATTTTTTTTGCAGATTCGTATTCTCCGTATTCTCCGTAGCCGAAAACATGTATAGAAAAAATATATAAAGTCTTGCTGCAACGATGTATATTCTTTTACTTGTTTTAGTCAACTGACTGCCGCCTTTAGATATAAAAATTTAAAAACTTCGGGGGGGACTTGAAATAATTGGTTTTTAATGGTTTTACTGAAATTAGATTAAACTATAGACAATAGCGTGTAAATATTGGGTAAAAAAAAAGCACTTTGGATACAAAAAGTCAAAGGCTGCCCATGGGGCCTCGAACCTACATCTTCTGTATACATGACATTGGAACAACATATCGTTACTTTGCATATCACATGCTTTTCATTGACAGACTTACATTTGTATACCAGAAAGATATCTTTTCGGTGTTTAAACATATTTTGTTGTTATTGTTGAAGATAAAGAAATTTAAAAACCTGGTTATTATTAATGTTATTATCATTATTACTATTGTTGGCCCTTTGATCTGTAAAAATAAATTATAATAATTTTTGTTATAGTTGTTACTGGATTTTCTGCTTTCTTATTTGATGTTTCGCTGTAGATATTTTTCACTAGTGTCTTCCGACTTTTCTCAATCTGGCTTGCATTTTTGCCAAATAAAGCGAATAATGTTAACATAAATTTCCACTTTAAGTCGGCGAGCTGGCAGAATCGTCAGCGTCTCGGAAAAACTGCTTTGCGACACTACTTCTGATTCTGAGTTCAAATTTGAGATTGGCTTTACCTTTTATCTTTTCGGAGTCGATTAATTAGGTAATAGTGAAGCACTTGGGCTAATTTAATCAACTAGTCAGCTCCCCTAAAATTTCAGACCTTGTGCCTATAGTAAAAAGGATTACTTCCTTCAAGGCGGCGTGCGGGCAGAATCGGAAAACTGGTTTGCGGCATTTCTTTACGTTCTGAGTTTAAATTCCGCTGAAGTTGACTTTGCCTTTCATCCTTTTGGAGATCAATATAATACCAGTTTAGCACTAGGGTCGACGTAATCACTTATCCCACCACCTAAAGTTGCTGACCTCGTGCCAAAATTTGAAACCATTATTTTTGTACGCGAGTGCGGTTGATTGGCAGATGGGTTTGAACATCTGTATTTCTTCCGATCCTTTGGCGTTCTGTGTTCAATCCTCAGCGGGACCAGTTTTTGCGTTTCAACCTATCGTGATCGATAAAATAAGGTACCAGTCGTATCCTGTGGCCTATGGTATCGACTAACCTCCTCCCCTCTAAATGACGGGCCTTGTGCGTATTATACAGACCATTATTCTTTACTACTTTTAAGCGTGTGATAGGCAGAATCGTTTGAATGTAGAGCATTGGACAAATTGCTGTGTGATATCAATTCCGCCTCTTCACGTTCTGAGCTTGAATCCTGCCAGGGAGCAGCTTTGCGTTTCATCCTTCTTGCTGGCAAAATGAAATATCAGTGAAGTTCTGGAGTTAATTTAGATGTAATCGGCACTCCTTCGATATTGGCCTAGCTTCTTTTTCTATGTCATGGCTGTATGGCTGAATGACGTCGTCGACTAATATCGAAGGAATGCCATATAATCGACTATTACCTCTTCTTAAATATCTGCTCCTGGGCCTATGTTTGAAATAGTTATTTTCTATGTGAGTGGAATACCCATGTTCTTTTTTTTTTCCAGGTCTCTGCTTCCATATTTTCTACCGTTCCTACGGTATTATATAGATTAACAGAGCATCGTTTTCTACTACTCTATCGAGTTATCTCCTCATATCAATTTATCCCTGTATCTAATTATCTCTAAACACGTATTCGTCACCGTATCTCTGTCTATCTATCTATCTTTGCATGTATTTAACTATCTATATGCCTATTTCTCTCTCTCTCTCTTTTCGTCTATCTATCCATCCATATATATATATATATATATATATATATATATATATATATATATATATATATATATATATATTATGTATGTATGTATCTATATATATATATGTATGTATCTATATATGCTAAAAAAAATTCTGCACAATTTTATTTATCTATTTATTACAAAAGTGGTTTATATTTTTGTAGAAGTCCTTTGCATGCCTTCTTGTGTGCAAAACTTTCTACGACGTGACTGAAATCAATATTTCGATTGCGTTACGATTCAGTGCTGATTCGAACTGAGGCCAACAGACGACCTTGTGACCTGTTTGTTCTGAGATAGTTGTTTACTAGTTTAAGCTTATGGAAATGCATGTTTTATCCAGACGACTGTTATACAGACATCGTCAGGAATTCGGAGTGATTCACAGAGATGTGGAACTATGTTTTCCAACTTGTGTATTTTGTTGAATAAATCCATGGGTTTTACTTGCAAATTCTCGAAGTTGCCACGGTGTATCAAATTTTTCATGTAGATTAATTCAATTGACAGTTCTTTGTCATTTATATATCAGCATTGCTAATTTCTCCAAATAATATACACTTTGTGGTCAAAAGATTTTTCCGATATAGATTGCCATAAGAATTTTCTTTGCAGCTTCATATCTTTTTCTTTGACCATGAATGATAGAATTGACAGTGTTATACAAAAAGAATGAAAAAGAAAAAAAATATCTGAAGCAATGATTCTGCATATTCGTCAGGATCTTTTTTTGTCTGGCTTCACCACTTGACTGGTTCTCAAACGATAAATAAAAATAAAAAGATATATAAAATAATCTTTCGGTTTCTCTCATTTGTCTTTTGTTTGATTTCAATTTACAGACTGTTAGCGATTTTTTTTTTCTGACAGCAGAATGTCAAATTGATTTTGTATGGGTTCTACATCATTTCGATGATCATTTGAATATCGTCCACTTCACTATCAACAATGGCCTTTCTTACCTGTTAGAGATGTTAATAAGAGCAAGAGTATCGAAGCAGATGGATGATATGCAATTCATCTGAAATAGAGCAGGAATTTAAAGGTCTCCATTGTTTCTGGAGACTGATTAAATTTGAAAGATCACGCAGAGCTAAATTAATAACATTGCGATTTGATGTAGATAATTTCCCCACTAGATGGCCACCGTTTAACACGTTAACCAGTGTTTTATCGCAAACTTCACACAAACGCCATATGCATCACCGCCATATACATTTTCATAATTTGAGATAATATTTTATTCTGTCTCTTTCACATGGTTTCGAGAATAGTTGAATAACATGAGTGGTAAATATTAATGTTCAATTATGAAATACTGTAAAGTTGGAAAAAAATTTACATTTTCTTGTAAATAAACAGTATGCTGTGTGACCGGAAATACATGTGTCGCCGGCAAGTTCCAGTAACTGGCTGTGGCGAATAACGTGTTATTTGATGTGAGATGCAATGATTAGTACACATCTTTTTGAGTGTAAACGTAAAAACACACACTTTCAATAGCTCAAAATGCAAAAAATAAAAATAGAGTGACTTCTTCAGAACAGCACTTTGTTGAATCTATATCACAGGAATTCAATGAATGGGTATCCACATGGAAAGAATTTAATAAGAAAAATACTCACTAAAAGCACAAAAGAAAGCGCATACAATATAGAACTGGTAAATAGAACCCATCATCGCGTTAACGTATCAATACATTGTAGGAAGGTAGTGAATAGTGATTATGTACCCATGGTTCGATTAATGTGATCAGGTTTATGCCTCTTCCCAGGGGCAACTGACGAACGTATTCCAGCCTTCTAACGAACCAACTAACCCAGTCAACGTGATAATATAAGCAGACTTGAGTAAGACTTGACTACGTAGATTAATACTTTGTTTAGTTATTTTGTCAATTTATCATAACTTAGCCTTTCAAATTATTTTTGAGCATTATTTAAGGGCCCGGGCTCACCCCACTCTTGCCCAACGTTCTCACAGGATCTGTTTATAAAATGTGTATGTATGCACGTGTGCACTGTGTATCAACATACAAATATGTATGTATGTCATTGTTCAGTTTTATTTCAAGAGTTATTGCCAATAGAGAAAGAAACGGTTTCTAACCTAGATCCAAGGCTCCTTCATTGAAATTTCAAAATCAACAAGAGGGTATTTTTGTATGTATTTATGTATGTATGTATGTATCAGAATTCCCATTTTAACAATTTAAGAACACTCAAAGATAGTTATATTAATTTTCGTTTATCTCTAAAGATGTTCAGAATTTCGTCGCACTTCTGCGACGATATGTGTTTGTATGTAAATACTTATATATGTGTGAATGCTGGTGTGTGTGTGTGTGTGGGGGGGATTCCAGTTTACGTTCATAACCTATAACATCACTGAGTTTTCAAAAACATGCCCTGTAATCATATAACATTAACAGTATTGAAGAAGTTGCATGAAGCAACGAAAATTTTAGAAAAGAATAAATAAGTAAATGAGTAGAAAGCGAACCGCTGAGTGTGTTTATTAATAAGGCATTAAAGCAGAATTAATAAGGCATTAAAGCAGACACAACAAAATTAACAGTATTAAAAAAATATATTCTATGAATTTCTCCTCACACATGCAGACATATCTTTCACCTTTTATTATACACAGTTTCGACAACAATGCTATAAAATTATCTCACATACTGTTTTTATTATTTGATTAATTTGAGAAATGGTTTCCAACGTGAAATGAATGTCAACGCGTGTACACGTAGAAACTATGATGTCTGTCTGTTTCTCTCTCTCTCCCTGTCACTCTGTCTGTCTACACACACGCACACACATATATATGTGTCTTTTCTACTCTAGGCACAAGGCCCAAAATTTGGGGGGAGGGGGCCAGTCGATTAGATCAACCACAGTACGCAACTGGTTCTTAATTTATCGACCCCGAAAGGATGAAAGGCAAAGTCGACCTCGGCGGAATTTGGACTCACAACGCAACGGCAGACGAAATACCTATTTCTTTACTACCCACAAGGGGCTAAACACAGAGAGGACAAACGGATTAAGTCGATTATATCGACCCCAGTGCGTAACTGGTACTTATTTAATCGACCCCGAAAGGATAAATGGCAAAGTCGACCTCGGCGGAATTTGAACCCAGAACGTTAAGACAAACGAAATACCGATAAGCATTTCGCCCGGCGTGCTAACATTTCTGCCAGCTCGCCGCCATATTATCTTATATATATAAAACAAAAATGAGGTAAGCGAAATAACAGCGGCATGTATTTCAATAGCATTGATACTTAGATAAGTTTCAGCCAGAATTGGCCCAGGCCATGTCTAACTTAGTAGCATCTCCTGGAAAAGACATTTAATGATATTTCTGATTACAGTCATTCTATGGGCACCATAACCCATTAGATATATCTGGGTGTAAGCGGTTTCTCTGCAATTTGTTGGTGATATCCGTCTGGGACCCATTTGAGTGTTATGAGAGATTTTTCATCTCTCATGTGTCTTCGCAATGATGTTAAAGAGAACAGGACCAGTTGAGGTGAAATAGTTCTCTCTTAGTGCTGTGATGTGACGCGAGCATGATTTTTGTAGAGGGCGGATGGCACGGGGACCAAACCATGGGTGAATTTAAAAGCTGATGTCAACATCATTTGGAATATTTTTCGCATCATACAAATGATATAGCGCTCACGGTAACGTTGGAGGGAATAACGTTTGAGTTTATCGAGACGATCCCAATTATCAAGACCTATCATGCCGTCTATTTTCCTTGTGATCGATCTCTCGAATGATTCAATTTTTATAATATTTTGTTTCGTGAAAGGAGACCACGCTGAACAACAGTATTCATGGGAGGACGGGCGATGCCAAAGAAGAAGAGAAGGCTAATGGTAATAGGGCGTCTCTAGACCGAAAAGTGTTGAGGATCTAGGAGCACGCCCTACTGGCCATGTCGACTTCTTTTTTTTTGTGGGTAGTCCTATTTAAGCAGTTGCCGACAGTTACTCCAAGGTCTCTAGTGGTGTTTGATGCCACGAGGTTTTCGCCCGATGGAAGAGTGTATAGTAGCTGAAGTGTAGCTTGTTTACCGAAGTGGATTAATTCAAATTTATCCGCGTTTAGCTAAATATTTTGTTTTTCTGCTCATCGGATAACAGCGAGCAGATCCAATTAGAGATTAATCCGGTATTCTGTCCTGATGACCTTCAGAAGCTTAGAGTCATCCGCGAAAATTCTAATGCTGCTGTGTTTGATGACGTCACTGATGTAAATAATGAAAAGAAGTGGGCCCAATACAGTGCCTTGTGGAACTCCACTGACGACATATGCTGGCTTCTGTTCACCAGAAAACACTCAGTCCACTTTAACTGTTTCCTTCGGACGTTAGTGTTCGATAGTTTCTTTAATAAGATGCTGTAGTCAACCTCGTCGATGGCCTCGCTGAAGTTCAGATAGATGACATCTGTTTTTGGTGCCCAGAGCCTTTAGGATCTCAACAAAGTGATGTAGGAGCTGTGCTAGGCAGTCACTGCCATTGCGGAAACCTTGCTAGTTGGGAATAAGTAGGCCATTGCTTTCCAGGAAATGAGTTACTCGAGATCTTACCACTTTCTGAAATACTTTGACGATATGAGAAGTAAGTGAGATCGGTCGGTAATTCACTGCCAGCGATTGAAAACTGGGACAATCGACTAGGACAGGAAATTTTCGGTAATATAGCCAGTGTCCAGTGATTTCTTCCACAGAATAGCTAAAGTGAATGCCAGTTGATGATGGCACTCCTTCAGGGCTCTAGCAGGGAACTAATTTGTCGGGCCTGCAGCAGAGTTGTTTGTAATTTTGTTAATTAGCTGGTATTCGAGGTACTAAGTGTCAAGCACAAGTGTGTCAAATACCATGAAAATGTATTATAATTACCAAATGGCAATTAATGCAAATTCCATTTGAGAAAGGGAGATAATCTCAGGAATCAAGTATTCGCGAAAATTGACATGCCATTAAGGAGATAGAATTATAGATTATTCGGCGAGAAAGGAAAAGGAAAAGACGACAGTAAGAAGGATAAAGGAGAGAAGAGAATGATAAAAGGTAATGGATAAGGGAGAAAGAAGAGATGGAGAGAATATATGTGCTAAGTAATGGGGGAAGAAGGTAGAGGAGAAGGGCCAAGGAGATATGTATATTAGATCATAGCAGTAAAGAAAGTGGAGAAAATAAGTAGTGCTGAAGTTCTTGATGGAGTAAACAGGTGGTGTGTTTTTTTTTTTTTTTTTTTTTTTTTTTGCTTTCGGAAAGGAAGAGATGAAGTGAATAATTGGAAAGTAGGGAAAGAAAGTATGAAAGAAAAACGAGAGAAAATAGCTGGACGGGGCAGTAAGTCTAAAATATACAAGCATTAGCGCTAACGGCGGTGTCCCACCAAGGATCCTTGGCTGAAACCGATAACTGAATAATGAAATATGTATCAAAAAAGTCAAAGGTCATAGGCTCATAAGGCCGGATTGCCTGACGAAAGTCTCCCTACCTCCATCCGGAAGGTATGCCGATCCGTCGCAGGATTACTCATTTTTTCCAGCTGAGTGAATGGAGCAACGTGAAATGAATTGTTTTTGCTCAAAAACACAATGTGTCGCCTGAACCAGAAATCGAAACCACAATCTTACGATCAACAGCCTAACTTCTAAGCCACGAGCCTCCACGTGGTATTTGCATCTATACCTATTATCGGATTTTGTTAGGGCCCCATATAGTAAAAATGTGGGTAGAGGGTGGTATGCTAGCAACCTTCTCTGCATGTTGTCTCGTGTGGGTCTTGGGTCCAGCCAGCGTGCCGTCATCCCCAGGTAGGACCTGTTATAGGACGACCAACAGTCCGTGGTGGTCGCCACTCAGGAGACATCCTTGAGCTATCTAATTAAAAATGTTAAATTGTAAAGAGACAAATTGTAAAGCTAAAATCTTATAATCTAATAATTATATATATATATATATATATATATATATATATATATATATATATATATATATATATATATATATATATATATATACATACATAAATGAGGGCAAGGGATTACTTCTTGACCATAGGCTGAAACAGCTGTAAGGAGCAGTTTATTTGTATTATTTTTATTGTATTATTAATTTGCATATTGATGTATATTGTTTTGTTCGATTTTCACGTTCCTATTTATATAATTAATAAATAATATGAAATTGTAATATCTGTAAGTTGATGATCGAAATGAATTTGTTCCTCCATTTTCTTATTTGAATTATGAATTTACGGTAAAATATTTTACCTTCACCCATTCAATACAATAAAGGATTTAACTGCATTGCAATTATAAGCATTTATGTATTTAGTATTTGGGTACGTCACCAGCAGTATATGGATATCTGATATCCCATAGTAGGTTACCCTTATAACCCCTATCTTACTTTGTACTATATATATATATATATATATATATATATATATATATATATATATATATATATATTATTGGTGAATTGAAGAAATGGAGCTGGACGAAGATTGAACAGAAATCGTTTTATTTCATTCTACACGTGTTTCGAAAGGCACAATTTACCAAAATCCGATTGAATAATGAGACCATATTGTGTCTTTCTCTTCAGGAAGAAATAGGAAATCCGTTGGAAAAAACAAAAACAGAACAGAGGCGGAGCAAAACAAATCGAACTAGGCTCCTAAGAGCCCATGGCAAAACTGTTTATCAGTGTATGTTGAGAACCGGTGGCTGAAGATTTTAACGGGTCAGGCAGCGGTCAATCATGTGGGTGAGGGTGTGTAGATGTTCTTTGTGACCGAGAATAAAGTTCTGACTATTTAAGGAATATTGGATGTTTTATAAGGGGCGAGAAAAAATCTACTTAGAGACATGTGTGTGTATACTCTTCTATATATGTGTGTGCTGGCGTAGGGGTAGAAAACATTTTTTGTGTACGTGTGTGCGTTTGATCGCTCGGCTGTCAGTGGCTAAACCGCTCTCCACAATGGCTACTGCAGTAAGAACCGTTGGGTGGCAGAAAAAAATATATATTATGTTTTATGTGTGTGTGTGTTCGTCTGAGCCTGCCTTGTCAAGGTAACCCTCCGTTGTCAAAAAACCAAGCCCCGTTTATCTTACAGGGGTAATTCCCCTTGCAGTGGTTAATCGTAAATATCTTAAAGACTGTTTCAGAATTTGTTACCAAGGGCTATGGGTGCCGGTATTATTTATAAACGCTATTTAAAAGCCAGATAATTGTAACGCCGCCAATGGGGGCATCGAAAAGCCGACTGTAAAAGTCCGTTTACCATCCGGCCTCTGGCAAACAAAATATGGAAGAGTTCGGAGGCACAAAGGTTGCACTGCCTTCTGCCCCTATCAAATGGGAGGGCCACCGACAAAATTGACCATTCCAGGCTGTAGCTTGAGTTCGTATCCTTCAGTCGCCATATTAGCTTGCTGAGTCCCGTGGTCTGGCGCTTGTTCATGTCCCGAAAAGTTGCGTAATGGTTGGAGACTCGCAAAGCCAATCTTGACGATGAGGCCCCTACATAAGAGAAGACATCTGAGTCCGTGTAAACCTTGCATTGGTAGACGGCGTTTTTGATCTTGGAGTTCGCCGACGTGAATCTTATTCTGCTAGGATTAGTTTCTGAAATTAGAACTGCGTTCCTGTCACTATATTCGTTCCGAGAACTGCAGCCGCTTACTACTCTATTTTCCACTACGTCACTAATAACTATAGGAATAACCCCTGATTCTCCACTATCTATCAGAGTGCTGTCATTGCTAGTGCCCGTGGTGCTGCTATTGCGGGAAATGATGCTGGGGATGCTATTGGGGCTCTCTACCCTACTCCCATTGTTACCGTCAACCACAACACCCCTATTTATAACTATACCCCTAGTGGGTACTCCCTGGCTGGAGCTGAGATTATGTGTCACTGTACTGGCTCTCTTATCATTATTACTACTATAATTATTCCTACTGAGCATTAAACCGGGAGCGGAAGAGGCTGTGCCTCCGGAAAAAGGTGATAGGGTCTTAGTAAGTAGCCTATTATTGTGGGAGGCGATTATCTGGGCGAGGTTTTTAGTGTTGGAGAAAGCTATCCTAACTTTATGCGAGTTAACCGTGGAGTAATATTTGGAATTTCTGGGGAAGTTATTGGCGATGGCTTGTCTAAACATGAGGGGGAGGTTAGTTCTAATCTGCTTACCAAAGGGAATTACAAACCATATATGCTTATTCCTATCTGTGTGATGGGTCGAGACGCCAGCTCTCGCATTCGGGTGGGTGATTCTCGGATGAATAACGGGTCTTGGGTTAGTGTAAGATCTCCCGGACCGATAATTATCCTTGATCACTAAATTAAATGCGGGAGCGACTATCCCGGCATCCGCCGCGCTCCCGTCCTTACTTAAATTGTTTATGTTATTATAGACGGCCCTATCCTGATGACCGAATGATGGCATCGGAAGGGCCGGATCAATATAAATTACCTTCTGCCTATAACCGGCCTTGGATAGTGCGGCGTTATAAAATTCCGCTTTCTGCATAAAAATATCGGCACTGGCGGACAAGCCAGACAATCTTAGAGAGATGTTTTTAACCAAATTGTCTGTTACGGTTTTGGCATGATTTGAGAAGACACTGACATACTTCAAATTAGTGGAAGGCTTATGGTAAGGGCAGTATGAGTCGCTATTAAGGTTAAGTGTAACGTCTAGGAAATTAGCCTTGATGAGTTCATTATCAAAAACTATACTCATGCCCATTCTATTAAAAAACCTAGCTAACCTGCTCTTAGTTTTTTGCACTATTCTGTTCGTGGTGTTTTGCAGGTAAAACAGACAATCGTCACGATACAGGCCGCCCGCGATCTCCGGGAATTGGTCGGACAATTCGTAGAGAATATATATTCCGACCAAATCGGCTATCTGCGCACTATCCGAACTACCCATAGGCACATCAAATTCATTGGGAGTATCTTTACGGATCCACAACTTATTATCAAACTTAATAAACGATTTCCTGGCAACTAAAATGATATCTATCTCTTCTCTGGTGAGGCCAGCCTTATTGTGAGCATGCCAAAGGGCCTTATTTAGCACACTAGGGTTAATCGAGGGGTAGAAGCTGGCGATATCAAACTGAATGAACCTAGTACGGTTCTTATTGGGTATGGAAGAGAACCACTTCACTACCTGCGAGGAGTTGGCCCAGAGGCTGAGCTTCAGCTTGTTTACTAAACTAGGGATATATTTATCTAAAATGTACTTACTGATTATCCCGATATCAGATCTAGCAGGGCATATGAGTCTTAGCGCTGGGTTGGTGTGGAAGTTCGGTTTATGGTCCTTCACTATAAATCTGGGTTGCTTAGGGCTAAGCGGCTGAGTTCTCATTTGAATTCGGTGTTTAAATATTATTTCCTTAATTTCCAAGTTTACCTTCCTCAGGGTACTCCAATTGGTTTTTCTATAATTTTTCTTGATCTCTTTACCGAGTAAATCTAGGTACTGCTTAATGGGTAGCTTGTATGTGTTCCTGGTCTTGTCGGACTGGACCAGGACTCCGTCCGTTCTATTAATGTCCTTGGTAATTTTATCTAGGTATCTGAGGTGGGCATTTCTCCTGGGTGACTTCCTGAACTTAATCTTTCTATGTCCCACAAGTCGTCCTCAAACTTCTTCAGTCTTGGGTTAGGTGGCGGCGTATCCAATGTTTTAAAAAGCCGGCCGTATTCGGACGATGCTGTTGTCCGGTTCGATTTTAGATCTTCGTTCTCGTGGAAGAAAACGAGCCATCTTATCCGGTTTATGAATGCGTTGGTTTTACAAACCAACTCCTTAAGGAAGGCGTCCTTCGGTGGTATAGGAATATCCTTAAGGGACGCATCAATCTCGAACAACTCCATTATTGGTATCGGTTAAAGTAGCAGTTTCTTGACGAAGCGGTATGTATTATGTGAAATAGAAAGATGAATAATCTTGTAGCAGATTAATCAAAAGTTTAACCGATACCTTGGTAGCAAAAATCACAGCAGAAAACAGCACGGTTGGAGGTACAACCATATGGTGTTGCAACCGTGCGTTGGTGCGGATAATTGAAATTAAAATATTATTGGTGAATTGAAGAAATGGAGCTGAACGAAGATTGAACAGAAATCGTTTTATTTCATTCTACACGTGTTTCGAAAGGCACAATTTACCAAAATCCGATTGAATATATATATATATATATATATATATATATATTATTATATATATTATATACGTATGTATAGTTTAGGACAACCAGTAATTTGTCTTAATAGGATTAACAAGATCCGTAATTTTCTCCAATAGCTTTTTAGAGTATAGTTCCCTGGATGGTATACGGATGTTTTTCATAGAATAATCGATACTTTAAGGATTCATATTAGAGTCTCGTGTGGGAAGAATCTGTGGATTTCATTGAATAGTTGCTATAAATCGGTTGAGGACTCTCTCCCACGGAAGAATCTAATATGGATCCTTACAGTATCGATTATTCTATGAAAAACATCCGTATACCATCCAGGGAACTATACAGTATGAAACTATTGAAGAAAATTACGGATCTTGTTAGTCCAATTAAGACAAATTACTGATTGTCCTAAACTATACATATATAAATTCCACTATTTACTTAATATCGAGGTCTCATTCTTTTGTTGTCATTTTCTTCTTCTTCTTCTTCTTCTTCTTCTTCTTCTTCTTCTTCTTCTTCTTTCTTCTTCTTCTTCTTCTTCTTCTTCTCTTCTTCTTCTTCTTCTTCTTATTATTATTATTATTATTATTATTATATATGTATATATATGCCGTATATTGTATATTATGACATTTATTTCAATTAGCTATTACACATTTTATTGCTTTAATGAAGAAAAATAAATTAAATTAAGAAAATATGAAGTACGCCATAATTAAAAAAAATAATAATTCTCTATAATTTTAATAGCGTGCCTGACAGACTCTTCGAGACACGCCGACTGCAGACGGGAACAAACGTATAAATTATGTTAGCGGAACTAAATCTAGCGGAAGCTAATTGGTCCACTAACGGTTTCCAAAGTTAGCGATACAGTGGTGGTATATATATATATATATAATATATATATATATATATATATAATATATATATATATATTATGCCTATATTATTGATTCGGTTATTATCATTTTTAAATTGTTACACTAGATAATAATAGAGTCAATGATACCATCGCAAATATTTTTTCCTGAATTATTTGTTTCGTATTGATATATATATATATATATATATATATAATATAATGTGACCGCGTGTGTACCGTTGGCGATTTTTTTTCCCCTCTGTCTTCCCTTCTCTGAATCTTTCCTTCTCCTATGTTTCCGACGAAGAGATCCGCTCTTTCCTTCTTTCCTGAGCGTCCAATAATACTATATTTGTTCCACGTCCTCGCGTTGTTTTTTTTTTTGTGCTTTCATGTTTGGATTAACTATATATATATATATATATATATATATATATATATATATATATATATAATATATGTGTGTGTGTGTGTGTGTGTATGTACATGCATTAAATACTACAAAACGTACTCGTAGGACAGACACAAGGACCCTAATTCTTCACAATATATACATAGGCGCAGGAGTGGCTGTGTTGTAAGAAGCTTGCTTCCCAACCACATGGTTCTGGTTTCAGTCCCACTGCATCGCACCTTGGGCAAGTGTCTTCTATAGCCTCGGGCCAACCAAAGCCTTGTGAGTGGATTTGGTAGACGGAAACTGAAAGAAGCCCGTCGTTTATATATATATATAATATATATATATATATATATATATATATATATATATATATATGTGTGTGTGTGTGTGTGTGTGTGTGTGTGTGTGTGTGTGTATGTATGTATTTATCTACGTTGTATCCCCAGCATTGCTTGACAACCGATGTTGGTATGTTTACGTTCCCGTAACTTAGCGGTTCGGCAACAGTACCGATAGAATAAGTACCTGGCTTACAAAGAATAAGTCCTAAGTTAGATTTGTTCGCCTAAAGGCGGTGCTCCAGCATGGCCGCAGTGAAATGACTGAAACAAAAGAATAAAAGAAAAAGAATATATATACAGTGTTTTATATGCACGATTCCGCTAATCCGCTAACAGCTAATTAGCGAAGCTAAGTTTTCGTTTAGCGGATATATAAATATGTATATACAAGTATGTATGTGTATATATATATATATATATATATATATATATATATATTATATATATATATATATATATATATATATTTATATGCATGTTTGTGTGTGTATATATATATTAAGAAATACAAACTAGGACAAGAACGCAAAACATTTAGAAGGCGATACAAAAAACACGGACGGGACATTCGAAGCCTTCAATCTTCAGTCAAGAACCGGATCATCCTCGCAATTTCGGCTAATTAATCTTGAGATTGCTCCAATCTGGCCAGCCCCAAGGAAAAACTAAGCTAAGCGCATTAGATTCCTTGGAAAAAAGCTTCGAATGTATACAAAACAAGGACGGAAAAAACGGACGATGTTGCAAGAATATGAATACAAATATAATACGTAAAGACAATAATAATAATACGTAAAACTAATAATAATATTAACAATAACAGGACATCAATTAAATGATCACAAGATCAGCTCCTTAAATATATGTAAATGTAAAAAAAGTCACATGAACAACAGAACACCCCCACCAAAAAAAAAGGAGTACACAATTTATGATAATTGGTTTAAGGCTGAAACGAAGAAATAAGAAATAAGTAGTGTTCCGTGCTTTGGACTAGTCTTTCTGCAAGGAAAATCAGATAAATATATATATAAAATAAAATGAAAAGGAAAGAAAGACAAAAAAAGTTTCATCGGTTTGGTCAGTGTGGTATAGTGTGGAATGAATGGCAGATAAAAGACGCTGGACATGTACGGTATTTGTGAATGTACTTGGTAGCTGTTGTTGAACATGTTGGTGTATATGTGTGTATATTCGACAAGATTTCCCATTTACCACAGATATACATACGTACACACACACACACACAGACATTATATATATATATATATATATATATATATATATATATATATACCCACACACCACTTCGTTCAACTCACAAGACGTATGCACTACCTTACTGCCATCCCCTATGGGATGGAAGCACTCCGTCGGTTACGACGATGAAGGTTCCGGTTGATCCGAATCAACGGAACAGCCTGCTCATGAAATTAACGTGTAAGTGGCAGAGCACTCCACAGACACGTGTACCCTTAACGTAGTTCTCGGGGATATTCAGCGTGACACAGAGAGTGACAAGGCCGGCCCTTTGAAATACAGGTACAACAGAAACAGGAAGTAAGAGAGAGAGAAAGTTGTGGTGAAAGAGTACAGCAGGGATCACCACCATCCCCTGCCGGAGCCGCGTGGAGCTTTAGGAGTTTTCGCTCAATAAACAATCACAACGCCCGGTCTGGGAATCGAAAACGCGATCCTATGACCGCGAGTCCGCTGCCCTAACCACTGGGTCATTGCGCCTCCACCCATCCCCTATACCACACATGCACACAAGAGTTACGTACAAACACAAAGGATCTGGAGCTAGAGTCAGGATGAGAAGAGTGAGGAAAATATAGGAAAGAGAAGAAAGGAATATAAAGGAAACGGCAGACCGCCTATTCATTACATATATCACTACGATTCAAAATGTTAGGTCCGGTTTGCGAAGCCGACCCATGCTACGGCGTACATAGATTAGCGAGAAATCTGGGAAGCATTGAATACAGGAAACTTTTTTTGCTCGCTGTTTTGTTTTTGTGCTTTATTTATGTCGTTACATTTTGTGTTTTGCACTTATACATGAAAATGGAAGCTCTAGTCTATACCTGAGATCCTCAAACCGGGTTACGCAAGAGAAATTGCAGAGGTACACAAGAGATATTGCGGTGGCATGCGAGATTTATACAAACGCTAAAATTTTAAATTAATTACGGCCAACTATACTGAGTGGTGCATCCTCAAATTTAATAAAATTGTATCTATACAATAACCATCAAATACGTTATTTGGAAGTTTTCACTTCCAAATTTAATTCATAACAAATTCATACATTGCTTATTTTATGGTATCCAATATTTTTACACTATATATTCTTCTCCTTTCCATGGCTCTCTGCACTGAAAGCAGATGTTGTTCTTCTCTCTTCGTCATGGCCCAAGCCTCACATGCGAATAGCATTGCAGGCAAGACTGTGCTGTTGAAGAGATTGGCGCATGTTGTCTTGTCTAGGTTCGCTTTCAGCACATCATTCATCGAACTGAATGTTCTCCATTCAGCTCTTAATCTTCACGAGATCTCATTCTCCATCTCACGCCCCATAGTCACTTCTTGACCGAGATACACATAGCCACTCACCTCTTCAATTTCATCTCCTCCAACTGTTAAGCGACCGATCGATACGCCCTCAGACCATATGTACTTGGTTTTCGTACAGTTGATCTTAAGGCCGACCGCCGAACCTTTGAAATTCATTTTGTCCAGCATGGTCTGCAGCTGATTGGAACGAGGAGACCAGGGATAGAACTGGAGTGAAGGACATCGTCGCAGAATACCACCACGCAAAGATAGGATGGGCCGATCATGTCGCAAGGTCCATAAACAACCGGTGGACCCGTGCAGTAGTCTTGTGGCACCCGTGCGAACGAAAGGAACTACTCGGAAGACCTCCAATCAGGTAGGAAGATGATTTAAGAAATGTCTGGAACAGCATGGAGGAAAATGATGAGAGCACGAGGGGAGTGGAACGAATACTGTGGCCAGTGGAGTCGACTCAGTACCAGACAGCCTGGCCTATCCAGGTGATCCAAGTGATATTTTTCTCAGGGAGAACTCTACACTCTGCCAGACAAACCTAACTTTGAGAACCCATCTTCTATATCATGAATAAGCTACGAACACTATTATAAAGAGCTAAAAGTTTATGATCAGTCTGGCGTGTGTATATATAATACTTTATGGCGTTTCAAGATCGGTTATGTACTTGCATAGATTCAGTAATCGATCTAGGCAATTTCATACTAAAACTTTTCTTTAATTACCCCTTAATTACAAACATAGTTCTTCGAAATAAACCCATGACGTATGAGTATCGAATAATTCCGTGTAATACCAATACGAGACACCCATTTGCTCCGACTCTTGCTATGTATTAACTTGGTAATAAATCCTATATTCTTGTTTTTGTTCCCGTATTTCAAATGCGGATTACTTCTTTTCCAAACTCGACACCCTGAGAGATTTCCCGTGTTCTAAAAGTGTAGTTAACCTTCGCTTTAATGTTTCTGATATTGCGTGATCAAAGCAAAATTTCCGGTCCTTTCCATTAATATTGCGTTTTTTTTTTTGTTTTTGCTTTTTTTTGTTTGTTGTTTTTGTTGATATGACAGCCCGAGGAAATGTGGGATTTTTCACGCGACGAAACTGCAAGTTGATTTCAGCTACACAAATTTTATCTCTCTATCTCTCTCTCTATCTCTCTATCTATCTATCTATCTATCTATATATCTATCTATCTATCCATCGGTACAAACACACCACACACACACACACACACACACACACATATATAATACTTAAATGTAAAATATGTGTATGTATAAACATACACACACAAACACACATATATTGGCATGTATTTGAACCTGTCACCCCGGGAGTATGTGTGTGTGTCCTTGTCAATAATCATTTTTTATTAATCTTTGCCAATAAACAAACACATACATAGTAATTAATCAGTTCTTAAAAAATTTTTTGTTCAGTACATGAAAGTCGTACATCACACAGCTGTAATCTGATTTGTGTGTGTTTATTTGTGTGTGTGTGTGTGTGTGTGTTTATGTATTTGTGCATGTGTGTGTTTATTTGTGTGTGTTTGTGTGTGTGTGTGTATGCCTATATTTACGCATGTGTTTGAACATGATCGTATATTTATATAGACGCATATATAAATGTATGTATTTATTGCATACATATATATATAAATACGTATACTTGCATAGTTATATATAAAAAAGCACATGTATTTACGTGTGAATACATACACACATACATATATGTACACACACACAGACACACACACACACACACACACACACACGTAACGTGTCTATGTTCGTGTGTGTGTGAGAGAGAACCTCGTATCGTTGCTATGTACTATGTTTTCGCACGAAAGTATTGATTGCAGTAAAACATAAAAACCTAGTCTTGTGTTGTGTCACCTGATTAACCTTCCAAAGTGGACGAGCATCGCACTTTTGCGCAACAATTTCGTACATCAGACAGGGCTGGGGGCACTACGTCTCTATTATGCATGGCTGTTGATAGTACCATGAATTCTTGTGTGACAGTTCACTCCATGCTTACGTTTGGCTTGGAATTAGAGCAACGTACAATGATTAATTCGCGTTGGTTTCTATTGATACTCACGTTGTACAGTGAACCAACGTAATTGTACGACTCATTCATCTCGTTAAATTGTGAACATGTGTAATGTTGCTATTGATCCTAACATTGGTTGGCGAAGCAGTGTAATGTTTCTATGGATAATTAACGCTGGTTGATTGGCAAACTCGCATGATTTTTCTATAGGCACTTGATGTTGGTGAACTAGTATAATGTTTCTATGGATACTAACTTTAGCTAGTGAACTTGGGATACCCATGTTAGGTTGTGAACCTGTGTGATGTCTCCATGGATACTAACTTTAGCTAGTGAACTTGGGATACCCATGTTAGGTTGTGAACCTGTGTGATGTCTCCATGGATACTAACTTTGATAGGCGAACCTTATAATGTTTCTATGGATACTAACGCTGATTGGCGAATATTTGTAATGTCTCCATGGCTACTCACAGATTGGTTGGTTACTGATGTAATATCTAAATGTTAATTTTGTGTAATGAAGTCTGGCCAACATTGGGTGGTGAGGCTATTTCATCGCATGAGGTAGGTTTGGCTGCTATTAAAAACAGGCTATGAGACCTCGTAGGTGCACCTGTAAGCGCGATTACATATACTGCCATATAATATATATTCACTTCACAGGCACATACAATAATTATATAATGAGTACGTTTGGTTTTTACCAAAGAAAATAGGGATGCAAATACGTTAATAAATGTCTTTAGAGTGTATCAAAGTTGATTGGTTGTGAAGCTGAAAATACTTCAAACGTTACTCAGAATATCCATGTTTCGTGCATAACACACACACACACACACACCACCCACACATATATAATACTTAAATGTAAAATATGTGTATGTATAAACATACACACACAAACACACACATATTGGCATGTATTTGAACCTGTCACCCCGGGAGTATGTGTGTGTGTCTTTGTCAATAATCATTTTTTATTAATCTTTGCCAATAAACAAACACATACATAGTAATTAATCAGTTCTTAAAAAATTTTTTGTTCGTACATGAAAGTCGTACATCACACAGCTGTAATCTGATTGTGTGTGTTTCTTTGTGTGTGTGTGTGTGTGTGTGTTTATGTATTTGTGCATGTGGTGTTTATTTGTGTGTGTGTGTGTGTGTGTGTGTATGCCTATATTTACGCATGTGTTGAACATGATCGTATATTTATAGAGACGCATATATAATGTATGTATTTATTGCATACATATAATATAAATACGTATACTTGCATAGTTATATATAAAAAAGCACATGTATTTAGTGTGAATACATACACATACATATATGTACACACACACAGACACACACACACACACACACACACCACGTAACGTGTCTATGTCGTGTGTGTGTGAGAGAGAACCTCGTATCGTTGCTATGTACTATGTTTTCGCACGAAAGTATTGATTGCAGTAAAACATAAAAACCTAGTCTTGTGTTGTGTCACCTGATTAACCTTCCAAAGTGGACGAGCATCGCACTTTTGCGCAACAATTTCGTACATCAGACAGGGCTGGGGGCACTACGTCTCTATTATGCATGGCTGTTGATAGTACCAGGAATTCTTTGGTGACAGTTCACTCCATGCTTACGTTTTGCTTGGAATTAGAGCAACGTAACAATGATTAATTTCGCGTGGTTTCTATTGATACTCACGTTGTACAGTGAACCAACGTAATTGTACGACTCATTCATCTCGTTAATTGTGAACATGTGTAATGTTGCTATTGATCCTAACATTGGTTGGCGAAGCAGTGTAATGTTTCTATGGATAATTAACGCTGGTTGATTGGCAAACTCGCATGATTTTTCTATAGGCACTTGATGTGGTGAACTAGTATAATGTTTCTATGGATACTAACTTTAGCTAGTGAACTTGGGATACCCATGTTAGGTTGTGAACCTGTGTGATGTCTCCATGGATACTAACTTTAGCTAGTGAACTGGGATACCCATGTTAGGTTGTGAACCTGTGTGATGTCTCCATGGATACTAACTTTGATAGGCGAACCTTATAATGTTCTATGGATACTAACGCTGATTGGCGAATATTTGTAATGTCTCCATGGCTACTCACAGATTGGTTGGTTACTGATGTAATATCTAAATGTTAATTTGTTGTAATGAAGTGGCCAACATTGGGTGGTGAGGCTATTTCATCGCATGAGGTAGGTTTGGCTGCTATTAAAAACAGGCTATGAGACCTCGTAGGTGCACCTGTAAGCGCGATTACATATACTGCCATATAATATATATTCACTTCACAGGCACATACAATAATTATATAATGAGTACGTTTGGTTTTTACCAAAGAAAATAGGGATGCAAATACGTTAATAAATGTCTTTAGAGTGTATCAAAGTTGATTGGTTGTGAAGCTGAAAATACTTCAAAAGTTACTCAGAATATCCATGTTTCGTGCATAACACACACACACACCGCAAATAGAGGCAAAGACTAGTTAATTCCTCGCTGCCCCACTCAGGCTGAGCGTAAAAGCCAAGTAAGGGACGAAACGCTTATGATTCTCAAATCTCTGCTGATGACACGGAAGGCTTTTCGACATCGTGATGGATCCAGAAGAAGAGCTTGTAATATCTCTAAGTAGCTCCTGTAGTCTGTGCGTGGGGCAGAGCATCTCTGATGTTTATCTCACACACACACACACACACACACACACACACACACACACACACACACACACACACACACACACATACATACACACACACGAGTACATGCATGCACCAGGATTGTGTCTCAAAAACAAGAATCTTGGTAAAAGTGCTCAATAAAGCTAAGCTGAAAGCGATATAATTTATTACATCTAGAGAAAGTGAACGAAGAAAATTCAAGGAGGATATACAGGAACATTCATAAACTATTTAATGCTACGTTAAATTCATATTTCTTACTTTGTTACAATTAGATTTAATTTTTATACTATTTTTGCGATGTTACTGTAAATATCATTTGCTGTGGTGTGTGCTCGTGTGTGTGTATGTGTGTGTATACATATATGTAAGTCAAAAATGAGATCTTTACCTTTTGACCGACAGATTTTAAAAATAATTTTTTGTAACTAAACACTTCGTATACTGGTAGAATGTGTCACATAAAACATCTTTTACTCTTGGCGTTGTTGAGAAAATTCTGTATTTTGGAAGTTATTTTTTGTTAAAGTTGTCGTATTTCGGTAATTTCAACCTATCAATGACGTGTATTCAACTGAATGAAATTAACTGTTGTTGTTTGTCAACGACAACTTCCGGCGGTGTATATTTCGATTGTCACTGTTTCAGCACACGATCTCGGATCAGGTCACTTGCTATGCAAGTACATCTCCGTGTATGTATGTATCTTATTTCGAAGATGCATTTGTCTGGAAAATGATTTAATTTGAGGCCGTTTGTTGAAACTAAAACAAAGACAGCGTGGAAGTCACATATAAGCCATTTAAAAACAGAAAAACTGTTTGCTCACTCACACATCTTTTATTTGGTATCAAAATTTTCGTTGTACAAACCGCAATCTGGTCATTGACACAGTCCCACTGCAACTGGTTCGAGGCAAGGCTGTAGACCAGTATGCATAGGTTTCAGAGCTTTGAATATAATTTACACCTTCTGTATACGTTAGTCGTTCTACTTCGATTTATCTATCAGTCTGTCTGTCTGTCTAGTCTTTAGTATATAGCGAAGGCGTGTGGCCTGGTGGTTAGAGTATTGCGCTCACGGTCATTAGATTACGAGTTCTGTCCCCGAAGTGGGCGGTGCGCTGTATTCTTAAACAAAACACTTCATTTCATCTTTCTCTGCAATCATTTTGACAGCTGGCGTGTGGCAAACTTCTGCACCTGTACAGGCAACGTCGATTTGATGAAGAGAGTGGGCTAATGTACAGCACATACATCACTATAAAAAAAATCATTTGTGCAGTTCCTACAGCAAATACTGAACTCGTGTGGAGGCGCAATGGCCCAGTGGTTAGGGCAGCGGACTCGCGGTAGTAGGATCGCGGTTTCGATTCCCAGACCGGGCGTTGTGAGTGTTTATTGAGCGAAAACACCTAAAGTTCCACGAGGCTCCGGCAGGGGATGGTGGTGATCCTTGCTGTACTCTTTCACCACAACTCTCTCTCTCTCTCTCTTACTTCCTGTTTCTGTTGTACCTGTATTTCAAAGGGCCGGCCTTGTCACTCTCTGTGTCACGCTGAATATCCCCGAGAACTACGTTAAGGGTACACGTGTCTGTGGAGTGCTCAGCCACTTACACGTTAATTTCACGAGCAGGCTGTTCCGTTGATCGGATCAACCGGAACCCTCGTCGTCGGAACCGGCGGAGTGCTTCCATCCCACTGAACTCGTATATGTCGTCTTCAACGGGAGATTCCACTATATATATATATGGGGGAAGGCGGCGAGCTGGCAGAAACGTTAGCACGCCGGGCGAAATGCGTAGCCGTATTTCGTCTGCCGTTACGTTCTGAGTTCAAATTCCGCCGAGGTCGACTTTGCTTTTCATCCTTTCGGGGTCGATAAATTAAGAACCAGTTACGCACTGGGGTCGATATAATCGACTTAATCCGTCTATCTATCCTTGTTTGTCTCCACTGTGTTTAACCCCTTATGGGTAGTAAAGAAATAGGTATTTCGTCTGCCGCTACATTCTGAGTTCAAATTCCGCCGAGGTCGACTTTGCCTTTCATCCTTGCGTACTGAGGTCAATCTAATCAACTGGCCTCTTCCCTAAAAATTTCGGGCCTTGTGCCTAGAGTAAAAAAGATTATATATATGGGGGACAGGAGAAGTTTAGCAGGTGAAGCCTTCCCATGATATCCAGCATTGTGGAGCTCACGACGAACTGTTTTGATTGACAGTGTTGCCAACATGGTGGGTTGGCTCTCCTGTGACATTTGCTGCTATAGTTCCATAAGATTTTTGACACAGTTTTCACTTTTGTGTGGTCTTTCTCTGTGAGTTTTGAATTCCAGTGTTATGCATGCCAGAGATGGTTTTACCATCGTTTTGGAATACTAATCTGATTTTAAAAACTGTACTCCAAAGTTCAAATTCCGCCGAGGTCGACTTTGCTTTTCATCCTTTCGGGGTCGATAAATTAAGAACCAGTTACGCACTGGGGTCGATATAATCGACTTAATCCGTCTATCTGTCCTTGTTTGTCTCCACTGTGTTTAGCCCCTTATGGGTAGTAAAGAAATAGGTATTTCGTCTGCCGCTACATTTTGAGTTTAAATTCCGCCGAGGTCGACTTTGCCTTTCATCCTTGCGTACTGAGGTCAATCTAATCAACTGGCCTCTTCCCTAAAAATTTGTGCCTTCTCGACACATTAAACAATTCAGTAATTTCAGTAACCGAAGTACCAGCCATCGGTGCTTCAAGAATTTGTCCTCTTTGGAAATCAGACATGTCACTCGCCTCCACTACTTCAAATATAAACATCTGCAAATAAATAAATAAATAATGAAAGAAAGAACGAAAGAAAAACAATAAAGAAAGAAAAGAAAAAAGTGGAAATATACATAAAGACTTGAACAGTTTTGAGTTTGTCATACTGGCAATAAAATGTGATGTTTCCATTATTTTGTTCAGCCCTTGTATGTGTGTGTGTGTGTGTGTGGTGTGCGCGTGTGTGTGTGTGTGCGTGCGTGTGTGTGTGTGTGTCTGTGTTGGACAGTGCTTAGATATTGCTTTGTGCTTTTTGAGAGGTACTGTAGCTTATATATATATATATATATTATATATATATATATATATCACATTATGTATGCATATGTAGATTTATATTCATCTTTGCTAATAATCGTACATACTGAGGTAGTTAATCAGTTTTTATAGTTTTATAGTTTCCTATGAACATCAAAGTCTTTTCTCGCACATCTGC
>NC_043000.1:99454090-99461590 GCF_006345805.1 Octopus sinensis
TGAGATTCGAACCCGCGATGCCTCGACCGCGAGTCCGCTGCTCTAACCACTAGTCCATGTGTCTCTACTACTACTACTACTACTACACACACACACACACACACACACATACAAACACACATACACACAGTTTTATCCATGTGAGACTAAATCCGAAACGTAACGAGTTGACATGCACCTTATGGGTTTTAAAAAATGAGAAGAAATTGACCAGGATCGACGACAGTGAATTCTGACAATTTCATGTAAACAATCTGTTTGTGAATCAACAGGAAAAACACCACCCACTCCCATCAGTTCTTTGCGTATAACTCAGAAGTTGTGCGGGGTAATTTGCATTGCTCACACGTAATAGTACTGTTTATCATGTGTCGACATGTAAGCTACCGTATTGCATTCGCAGTGGTATTCGTTACGGGGTATATTACGTTTGAATGGTGCACTTCAAATGCTGTTTCTAAAGAATATGTATTAGCAAAAGAGGCTGTATTAAAACCGAGAAGTGATATTTATCCCCACTTAAACGGGGATAAATTTCACTGTTAGAACAAACTATACTGCGCTAGATACCACGAGAGAAACTCTCATATTGGCTTTTGATGCAAAAATGCACGCTTGTTTATATAGCTAGCAAGGAGATAAATCCTTGGCTGCAGACGTGACATAATGAGAGTGTTCTGTTAATAAAATTAAAAGATTTTACCAGTTCTCTTCGTGTTCTTTTTATGAAATTATGCAGTATCACTGTCGTCACTTCCGGTCAACTTACTTCCATTTTATTTTTAACCCACCCACCGAATCCGCCACTAAACTGCATGTTAATCCCGAAACGCGGCCTGCGAACTGAACTTTTAATTAGATTACCACGTTTAGGCTGAATTGAAAGAATTTTTGATAACGAACCTAACTCTTTGCTCGTCCTGTGTATTACAAGTAATGCACAGGATGTTTTTTCCTGGTTTCATGCATCATATATAATACACATTCTCATTTTTGTTTTCAACCACCAGAGTAACATGTAACTTATGAAAGGAAAACTTTATATTACTCAGAAAATATGAAATGAAGGCTAACTAAAAGTCTGAAAACATGCATGGATGCTTAGGACAAACTTATGACAATGCTTTGGACAAAGGCTTAATACAAATTGTATAAGTGCACACATTTTTTGTAATCATTAAAAAAATGTTATAATAATAAAAAGCTGAGTTTCAGAATGTGATGTCTTCATCAAACTGTGTAGCAGAATGAGAGTTAAACGTTTACATTTCTGTCAGATGAAAAGCGAAGTCGACCTCGGCGGAATTTGAACTCAAAACGTAACCGCTAAACATTTTGCCCGGCGTGCTAACGATTCTGCCAGCTCGCCGCTTTCGTATGAGTGTCATATGACAAGCAACAAGGCGGCGAGTTGGCAGAAACATTAGCACGCCGGGCGAAATGCTTAGCGGTCTTTACGTTCTGAGTTCAAATTCCGCCGAGGTCGACTTTGTCTTTCATCCTTTCGGAGTCGATAAATTAAATACCAGTTGTGTACTGGAGTCGATCTAATCGACTGGCCTCCTCTCCCAAAATTTCGGGCCTTGTGCCCAGAGTAGAAACTCGTTACCGCACCGGAAAAAGTGTTTAGTAGCATTTCTTCCGACTTAACAATCTGAGTTCAAACACCGCCTGTGTCGGCTTTGCCTTTTATCGTTTCGTGGGGAGGTGTTCGACTTAGACACCATCCCCACGAAATTGCTGGCCCAGTTCCAAAATTTGAAACCAATATGACAAGCGTCATCACTATTATTTTTCTTTTCCTTCTTTTGACCAAGTTGGGGTACCGCCTTGGAGAATTTTTTAGTCGAATGAATCGACTCCAGAACTTTTTTAAAGCCTGGTTACTTATTCTATCAAACTCTTTTGCCGAACCTCTAAGTTACGGGGACATAACATATCAGCACCGTTTGACAAGGAGTGGCGGAGGACGAATATAGACACAAAGACACGCATATATATATTTTTTAGTTTTTATTTCAGTTATCCGTAATCATGTTCAGTGCTCTAATAATAACTGTATAATAAAAATTAAAGTAAAAGTGGAGTACGAGTACTGTAACCTTTTAAGCAAAACATGATATCGTTGGTGGAGACCGATAGCTTACCTTTCTGAGGGTAAAAGGCGGTGAGCTGGCAGAAGCGTTAGCACTTTTGTTCATTAGACTACGGTCATGAGGCTGCACTGCCTGAAGAGTTTTGTTTTAGTCGAACGAATCGTCCCCCGTATTCACTGTATCGGTTCTTTGGGCGAACCGCTAGAAAAAACACCAACACCAGTTGTCAAGCGGTCGGTGGGAGGAACTCAGACAGACACAAACAGATATATATATATATATATATATATTATATTAATAGAAATATTAAAATAACTAAGTCTCTCTAAAAGAGAACAGCGGCAGCGTCCCGGAAAATAATAGTTATCGCCATACTAATATGGCATTCTTATAAAAATAAGAAAAAAGCTGTCCGTTATTAGCTCCATGAGGCCATCGCCTTAAGTTAGCTATTTGATACACAAACTGTATCCATATAACCTTCGAACAAGGGAGGTCAGTCGCTCCACACTACTTGACCGGCAGCTACAGACGCGTTTCGGGGTATTGCCCTTTCAATGCAGCGTAGCCAGCCAGTATGTCGCTTCCGACAATCTCTGTTCGATGGTTTTATTACCTAGTTTCAGTGGAATACATCCACTTGTTTTCAATAATAGAAATATTAAAATAACTAAGTCTCTCTAAAAGAGAACAGCGGCCGCGTTCCCGGAAAATAATAGTTATCGCCATACTAATATGGCATTCTTATAAAAATAAGAAAAAAGCTGTCCGCTTATTAGCTCCATAAGGCCATCGCCTTAAGTTAGCTATTTGATACACAAACTGTATCCATATAACCTTCGAACAGGAGGTCAGTCGCTCCACACTACTTGACCGGCAGATACAGACGCGTTCGGGGGCAGCGTGCCACAGTATCGTTCAATTTCGAGGTATTCCAGCAGTGCATCACCAGTAACTAAGTCTCTTAGAGCGGGGTCTAGGCCTGGCAATGAGCCCGCTTCATTCGAAGGGTCAGTAGCTGATACCACTGGAACAAGGGAGTCAGTTCCGGCTGACGCGTTTCGCTGCTGGACAGCTGCATTGTGTACGAAAGCGTTAGCTGTAGTAGTTGGAGGACTGCTCCCTTGTTCGAAGGTTATAGGAAGATAATGTATCAATAGCGAATTAAGCGATGGCCTCATGGAGCTAATAAGCGGACAGCTTTTTTTTTTTATAGATATATATTAGTATGGCGATAACTATATTACTGGTGATCTTTACTATTATTTTATTTTATATTATATATACTATATAGAGATTGTGGAAGACCACCTACGCATAGTGCTTGAAAAGCATCAAAAGTCTGTAGCTCAGTGTGTACTACTGTGTATGTGGTCATAAAACTGTTAGGCGTTCATAGTAATGGAGCTTTTTTCTAGTTATACGAATCACGATGCGTCTATTATATATATATATATATATATATATATATCTATATATATATATATCTAGTTATATATATATATATATATATATATATATATATATATGTGTTGTATATATATATGTTCTTTTATTCTTTTACTTGTTTCAGTCATTTGACTGCGGCCATGCTAGAGCATCGCCTTTAGTTGAACAAATCGACTCCAGGACTTGTTCTTTGTAAGCGTAGTACTTATTCTATCCACTCCTCCCGCCGAACCGCTAATGGTGGGGGACAGATACACAAATACACATACACACACACACATACAAGATGCCACGCAGTGGGACTGAGCCCGGAACCATGTGGTTTGGAACTAAGCTTCTTATACAGCCACTCCTGCGTATATCTATCTATCTATTATCTATCTACTATCTATCTATCTATCTATCTATATATATCTATCTATCTATCTGTCTGTCTGTCTGTCTGTCTATCTATCTATCTATCTATCTATCTATCTATCTATCTAGCTAGCTAGCTTCTTTCTCTCTTTCGTCTCTCTCTCTCTCTCTCATCTATACTCTCTATATGATAGATATATAATATATATATATAATATATATATACTCTTTACTTGTTTGTCATGTGCGGCCATGCTGGAGCACCGCCTTTATCGAGCAAATCGACCCCGGGACTTATTCTTTGTAGCCCAGTACTTATTCTATCGGTCTCTTTTGCCGAACGCTAAGTGACGGGGACGTAAACACACCAGCATCGGTTGTCAAGCAATGCTAGGCGGACAAACACAGACACACAACACACACACACATATATATATATATATATATTATATATATATATATATATATATATATTATATACATATATACGACAGGCTTCTTTCAGTTTCCGTCTACCAAATCCACTCACAAGGCATTGGTCGGCCCGGGGCTATAGTAGAAGACACTTGCCCAAGATACCACGCAGTGGGACTGAACCTGGAACCATGTGGTTGGTAGCAAGCTACTTACCACACAGCCACTCCTGTATGTATATCTATATATATATATATATCTTATATATATATATATATATATATATATATATATATATATATATATATATATATATATATATATATTAATATTGCATATATATATATATGCATAGTATATATATATTATGTATTATATATAGATATATATATATATATATAATATTTATGTATATATATATATATATATATATATATATATATATATATATATAATAATTATATCTATCTATCCATACACACCACACACACGAACGAGCTTCTTCAGTTTCCGTCTGCAAAAACTGAAGCTACTTTTGTAAGATATGTCGCGCAGTGGAACTGAACCCGGAACCACATTGTTGGAAAGCGAACTATTTACCACATCGCCATGTGTAAACAAAATGTTATTAAAAATTTATATAAAACTACTTTTTGAGTATACGTATTATGAAATGTAAATGGATATTGTGATTAGATTTGGGTCCCATCATCCAAGCGGTCCCATTTTATGCAAACATAAAAATTCACCGAAATCCGCAATACTTTTCGGTCCCGGGAATTTCGGATTAGAGATTCTCAACTGTACTAGCAGAGTGCTGAAGAGATTCTAAAAGTGTTGAGGGAGGTGGGTGTAGATACAATAGAAGTATATGTAGTAGCACGTAGCAGAATTAATGGGGGTGGGGTGGGGTGGGGGAAATTATAGCTGGCTGATGTGAGAAAATGTAATTGAAAGCAACAGGGAAATTCTCGAAATGGCATGCGTGTATATGTATGTATGTATGTATGTATGTATGTATGTATGTATGTATGTGCGTACGTACGTACGTATGTATGTATGTATGCATGCATGTATGTATGTATGTATGCATGCATGCATGCATGTATGATTGTGCATGTGAGTATGTGCGTGAGTGAGTGCGCGTAGGCATGACTTTTGCGCGTGCGTAGTGTTTCTGTGTTATATTTTTAGCATCGGTCAAAGATAGGTGAAGGACAGATTTAGAAAGGAATTGTGTTTATATCTAAAAGTGATACACTGCGATGCCAGCAGCATGCTGATCAATAAAATTGTTTGTTACGTTTATTGTTCTTATTATTTGAAGGCGGCGAGCTGGCAGACTCGTTAGCACGCCGAGCTTAAATCCTTAGCGGTATTTCGTCTGCCGCTACGTTCTGAGTTCAAATTCCGCCGAGGTCGACTTTGCCTTTCATCGTTTCGGGGTCGATTAATTGTGAAACAGTGGGGTCAATAGAATCGATTTACCTCTCCCCACAAAAAATTTAAGCGGCGAGCTGGCAGAAACGTTAGCACGCCGGGCGAAATGCGTAGCCGTATTTCGTCTGCCATTACGTTCTGTGTTCAAATTCCACCGAGGTCGACTTTGCCTTTCACCCTTTCGGGGTCGATAAATTAAGTACCCATTACGCACTGGAGTCGATAAAACCGATTAGTCCTCACCACCGGAGTCGACAAGATCGATTAGTCACCACCACCAAAACTTCGGGTTTTGTGCCTTCAGTATAAAGGATTATTACTATTTTATAACGGTGAGCTGGCAGAATCGTTAGCACGCCGGGCGAAATGCTTAGCGGTATTTCGTCTGCCGTTACGTTCTGAGTTCAAATTCCGCCGAGGTCGACTTTACTCTTCATCCTTTCGGGGTCGATTAAATAAGTACCAGTTACGCCCTGGGGTCGATATAATCGACTTAATCCGTTTCTCTGTCCTTGTTTGTCCTCTCTGTGTTTAGCCCCTTGTGGGTAGTAAAGAAATAGGTATTTCGTCTGCCGCTACGTTCTGAGTTCAAATTCCGCCGAGGTCGTTTCGCCTTTCATCCTTTCGGGGTCGATAAATTAAGTACCAGTTGCATACTGGGGTCTCTGTAATCGACTAGGCCCCCTCGCCGAAGCTGATGACCTTGTATAAAAATTTGAAATGATTATTTTATGGAAGAAATTAATATAATTATATATTTGGAGCAAAATCTATGTACGAGTCGGTGGTGGGGTAGAAGGGAGAAAGATGTGGAGATTAGCTGTACTCTGTGACACGATTTTCTGGAGGTTGTATTAGAGGCGGCGTTGGGGATAAGTCTACTCTCCGCTTAAAAATTAGACGGTGCCCTACATCGAAATTCTGGTAAATTTCAGTTGTAATGAAATACAGGAATAATTAAATTAACGAAGAAAAGAGAATCGTGTCATATGGAACGACGCTTGCAGAAAAAAAAAAAAGAAAATAAAAGATGTGGGGGTTACTTCTATTCCCCGACCAAAAATTGGACTGTGTCCTACATCGAAGCTCTGGAGAATTTCACTTGTTATGAAGCACAGGGATTATTAAAATACGAACCCTACCCTCGCCGACAAAATCGGGTCGAAAGGGACAGCTATTCTGAAACTTCGGTGAAGGAATTTAATGAATTTCTATGAGGAATAATATAATGGGGTGGATGGCCAAGTTTGTATTTTGTAAGATTTTGAGTTGTTAGGAGCAGGGCCTTCCTAATAGCATTAGAGGCACGCGATCAAAGCAATAACTGAGTGTGGTCTCATTTATTTATTGTTCTCAGGCATAGCTGTCTGGTTAAGAAGTTCACTTTGCAATCATGTGGTTTCGGGTTCAGTCCCGTTGCATGGCTTCTCGGGCAAGTGTCTTCTACTGTAGCTTCATGCTAACCAATACCTTGCGAATAAATTTGGTAGATGGAAACTGTGTGAAAATTCATTGGGTGTGTGTATGTGTGTGTGTTTGTTTTCCCTTCTCACTGCTTGACAAGCGGTGGTGGTTTGTTTACGGCCCCTTAAGTTAATGGTTCGGCAAAAGTGACAGAATAAGTACCAAACTTGAAAATAAGTACTGGGGTCGATTTGTTCGACTAATTCCTTCAGATCGGTGCCCCAGCATGGTCGCAGTCCAATGACTGAAAAAAAAATAAGAGATAAAAGATACACCGCAC
>NC_043000.1:99474090-99494090 GCF_006345805.1 Octopus sinensis
CCATGTAGCCACAACAGAAGTTGCTGGAAAAAAGTAGGTGGCATTTACTGATGAAAGGAACAGTAAAAAAAAAAAGATCGAGAGCACTATCCTGGCATCAGAAGACCAAGCTTTGGCCACGAACTGGAGGGTTAATCTTAGGAATGAGCAAGTGTCTCCGCTGTGCCGCATCTGCCCATATCACGAATGAATGCCCTAGACTTGCCCAAAATCAACTGCAAGTTGTGGCGACACGATCAGGTAGCGAAAGTGTTATATTGGAAACTGGGCGAAAAGAGAGGCAAGACGTGGTATGAGCACAAACCGCAGAGAGTGGTGGAGTGGGAGACTAGCAAAATCCTCTGGGATTTCCCAATCCAAACAGATCAGGTGCTAGAGCATAACAGACTGAACCTAGTGGTGGTGGGCAAGGTGCAGCACATATACTGTAGAATTGATGTTGCATTCCCCTTTGACTCATGAATAGTCAAGAAGGAAGGCGAAAAGCTAGAGAAATACAACCCTCTTAAGTACGAAATAACCTGGCTATGGAAACTGAAGAAGGTGAAGCCAGAGCCAATTATTGTTGGGTCTTTGGTAACAGTATTAGAAGGCATCAAGAGGAATATAAAGGAAATTGGAATAGAGTGCTGAGTAGAACTGTTACAAAAGGTTTGCCTCCTTGGCACGGCAAGAATAATCAGGAAAGTACTAGATAGCTGAAAAGAACTGCTAGCATGGTATTGTAGGTTGCAGGTAGCAAGCCCGCTACGCATGCAAGACTCCAGAAGCTCCAACAAAACCGGTGATAAAGAGAAATAATAATAATAATAATTATAATGATAATTGTTTCAAATTTTGGCACAAGGCCAGGAGGTTCGATAGAAGGGGCAAGTCGATTATATCGACCCCAGCGTTCAACTGGTACTTATTTTATCTACGCTGTAAGGATGAAAGGCAAAATCGACCTCGGCAAATAATTCTTGTTGATGTTAAGCTCTTGGTTAGCCTTCACTGTGTGGACCTATGATAAGATGTATTGAAGCTGTGATTTTTTAAAGATTCCTAGGAATACCTTATCTAATGTCTTTCTTCTCACCATTTTTTAATCAGTGGAGGTGTGATTTTGACGGCTTTTTTGCAGTGTTGCAGTAAAGTTCTCGAATGAGTATAAAAATACGAAGTGAGAAATTTCTCAAATTTCTTTCTTGGCTCCAACTCCGTAAAATGTAAAAAGAATTTTTTTTGTTTGATCGATGAAACTCGGAGTACATAATGTTATGAATTATAGCATGTAAATACTGGATTAAAAATGCTTTGGGTGGAATAAACTGAAGACTGGCCATGGGCTAGAATCCACATTTCCTGTAAAAATGACCGATGTTTTACCACTGGACCAAAGCAATCCTTCAAATTTCTTTCTCAATTGTACTTTTACGCGTTATTGTTTTAGCTTTATCTGTTCCTATCCTTACTAGTTGACATTTCTGTCTTCAATAAATTCTTCATCCCCATATCAATGACTGTATCATATATCATCTTGCGCATTCTTCATGTTACAAGAAACAAGCAAGCATGGCTTCTTGAGTTACCGTCTTTGGTCAGTTCCTCCTCGTATGAATACTTTCCTTCAATAGATTATTCAACACCGCATCCAGAGGTTGAAGAAAAGATGCGAGGCCGCCTAACCGTCGCAGCTTGGTTTGTGTTTTTGATGGCCTGGCCCTCTTTTCGTTTGCATAGGTTTAATCTCATTTTAGGAGTGATTTTTCTTCCTTTGGATTTCTGTTTCTATACTTAGTTTAGCTATAATATAATCCCATCTTCGTTTATGTTGCCTTTGGGATGAGGTTGAACTAAAATTCCTTGTGACTTTTTCTCTCTTATTTAGTAATCCTTTCTCAGAAATATCGCTATTGGCTTAAGCTTAGTTCCCAACACACATCTGCCATAAATAGAAAAACACAGGTTAAGTTGTGTTTTAATTTGGTTGATGTTTTCTATTATTAGTTTCTATCAATGTTTTTTTTGCTCTATCAGTTCCAGTGAGTTCATTTTTATTGGTTTCAGTTTTCCCTTTCCCTGCGTATATAAGTGTATGTATATATGTACGTATACACGTGTATGTGTATACACTTACATAAAACATATGTTTATATACATACACACACACACACACACACACACACATATATATAATGCACATATATTATCTCTCCCATAATATATGTATGTATGTATATCGAGGTCAATATATATTTGACTCTCTGACTCTAATATATATATATATATATATATAATATATATATATATATATATATATATTTATATATATATATATATAAGAAAAATGCAAAAATACATTGTGAAGGATATATCGTAAACAATTCCAAATTATTTACCAATATATCAGTAGCCAGAACATGCAATCAAAAAATTTATTTTCATAAAACAAGAGTAAATAATTGTGAATAAATCACTATTATAACGGAGAGGGTTGAAAAAAATCTTTACATGTCTACAAATAGCAGTTAAAACCACTATAAAGCCACTATAACCACTCATTATATCACTTCAGCAAGTAAAAGCTGTCAACGGATGACATGACATAAAATTCAAAATTTAAATAAAAATAAAAGGTTAGTCCTTTATTGCAATTTCGAAGTTAGGAACCAAAAAAGCTCCACTCTTCTCGTCGGGAAAACATTCCTGTAAATACGAATTAACACAAACACACAAAGTATATATAAATATATATATATATATATATATAACTATATAACTTGGGGCTTAATATGTGTCCCGACCGGCAAGAATAATGTGTCAACCTCTATCTCCTCATTCAAATTCTGAATTTTAACTTCATGCGCAGCGTTTATAAGAAAAGACCAGTAAAACGAACCACGGTGGAAAAACTGGATATGATTGAAGATTAAATAATAAAAGAGGAATGCAAAAATACATTGCGAAGGATAGATTCGTAAACCAAAATTATTTACGAATATATCAGTGGCCAGAACATGCCATCAAAAAATTTATTTTCGTAAAAGAAGAGTATATAATTGTGAATAAATCATTATATAATTAGCCAGCTCTCTTTATCTCAAGCGTTCGGCCTACGAAGATTATTCAGCTCTTTGTGTGTTCTGCTGTAGTCATACAATCAACCGCGCTCCTGTTTCCAGTAAATTCTTTGATGTCATCAGTTCACAAGCGCCTATAGCTGCCTTTCACTTTGTTCCCCACAGCTCTTCTTGGCAGTATGGCCTAGGGTAGTGACACGTAGCGGATTGTACATCAAAAATATGTTAGATTTGTGGACTTCTCTCCCGCAATACTTGACTTTGAACTAATAGTTTTTCTAGTACTGCAGCATTTGTTACAGTTTTTCCAGCTGAATCTCTCCAATTTACGAAAGATTCACATCTCAAAAGTTTTTATCTAGTTTCTATAAGAAAGAATGAAAAAGTTCTTCACCTGAAAAGATATATATATATATATATAATATATATATATATATATATATATATGTGTGTGTAAATTTACTTGTATTGATACACACACTGATACATACATGCATGTAGGTATATACGCGCGCGTGCACATATGTGTGTGTGTGTGTCTGTCGTAATCACTATTTCTTTTTCTTCTACTCAAGGCACAAGTCCCGAAATTTGGGGTGAGGGGGGCCAGTCGATTAGATCGACCCCAGTACACAACTGCTAATTAATTTATCGACCCCGGAAGGATGAAAGGGAAAGTCGACCTCGGCGGAATTTGAACTCAGAACGTAGCGGCAGACAAAATACTGCTAAGCATTTCGCCCGGCGTTCTGACATTTCTGCCAGCTCACCGCCTTAATGTCGTAATCACTATAGAAAGAGTAAATACGTAAATAGATGCTAATGTTAAAGAAATCAAAAAGTGGCGTGCTGGCAGAATCGTTACCGCACCGAAAAAATTGCTTAGCAGTATTTCTTCTGACTTTACGTTCTGAGTTCAAATGCCGCTGGGGTCGACTTTGCCATTGATCCTTTCGAGGTCGATAAAATACGTACCATTTGAACACTGGTATCAATGTAATCGACTTGCACCCTTCTCCGAAATTGCTAGCCTTGTGTCAAAATCTGAAACTAATTAAATAAATCATGGATTTTGATTTATCTCCTGTTCAGATCTGAATTTTAAATAACGTTGATGTAAATTTCATTATAAAACAAAACTGGAGCGCTACAAGCGTGTAAAATTCAATTATTTCCAATGGAAATTACTGCTACTTGATAGATTGAATGATATTTGCTAAGAAAAAAACAGTTCAAGATGGCTTTCATCGAACAAAACGTTTATTGTTCGCCTCGACTCTGTACATCTTTCCAAATACGACAAGGTTTTGTCAGAGGCAGGAGGCCAGTACTTGTGACCCATTTACAAAAGTTCGGAGAATGGTAGGGAGTAAAGAAAGAAGGATCTAGGGCCCATGGATTATAATCATACCAAAGATGTTTTCCGAATTATTGCAACGGAGTGAACTCCACTAAAGATAACCGAAGCCCGGGGATAGTATTAAATCGGATGACGGTTTAGATCTGAGACCCCATCCCATTCAACTGGCTTCTTACACAGTCTCGACTACTCAATTTTTCTCACAAGGTTTGGAACGATTCGTTACTATGACAAATGTCACTGGACCAAGCTATCGCGCAGTGGAATCGGAACTCGGAGCTATGTGGTTGTGAAACGAACTTATTTATTGCATCACCATGTCTGCATCCGTAGAATGCATAATATCAAATGTTTCGTTTAGTTATTTATTTTTTCCTCATTCTTTCAACGGATAAGAGAAATGAAGAAAAATAGTCTATGGTTCCAGACCCCCAATAATGACCAGTGCTGGTATTCGATCTTCGGAAAATAAGATGAGCTTATGTGTCCCAAGGGGAGGTTGATACTTCTACGAAACTAGAAATGGGTTGAAAAGACTGTCATTAAAATGTTGAACTGGACATTATTTATACCCACATGTTTTATGGTACAGAGACTGACTCAACTTCAGTATATTTCTTTTCAAAGTTTGTGAAATATTGGTTTCAAAGTTTGGCACAAAGCCAACAGTTTTAGGGTAGAAAGATAAGTCGATTACATCGATCCCAGTGTTCAACAGGTATTTATTTTATCGAGCCCGAAAGGAAGACAGGCAAAATAGACCTCAGCGGAATTTGAACTCAGAACGTAAAGACAGACGTAATGTTGCTGAGCATTTTGTCCGGCATTCTAACGATTCTGCCAGCTCCTCGCCTTATCATTTGTGGAATATTACGTGGTGAGATGTGGCTGCCTTTTGTTGTGTATGTGTGTGTTGAGAGAGCGAGAGAGAGAGAGAGAGAGAGGGGCGAGAAGTAATTAATACGTCTTAACCAATAATTTTTTTTTTTTGGTGGGTGGGGGTTGTGGCCAAGAAAACCTCTCTCCTGCATCGATGTATGTAGTATTTTAGGTTATACAGATTCATCATTTCGCGGGTCAAATACAAATACCATCTTAGGGCCTAGCGCGAGTAAGACCACCAAAATTACTGCTTTATGAAAGAGATTGAATGGGTGTGATGGATAAATTCATCCATGTAAGAAGTAACAAAGCTGTGAAACTGACGCACGTTTGTTTCACTTGTCCAGAGTTACAGACTCCGCAAGCTGTGGATAAATATATCTTTAGTTTATGAGACAAGGGCTAGGAAGTAACTTCATAATAAATCCAGAGTGGCGGATCTAAGTCAGTCTGAAGTTCGACTCAATACTCTTCAGGTAACTCCTACAACCAAACTGGTGCCAAGTGTGTTACTCTGTATTCTTTTGGATCAGTCACATCAGCAAGACAGAGAGCAATAGAATAGGTACCAAACTTTAAAAATATATAAATAAATACTGAAGTCGATTTGATCGACTAGAACCCTTCAATGTGGTGCCCCAGCATGACCGCAATCCAAGGATTGAAAGAAGTAAAAGAAGATAAGATTTATGTGTGTGCGCGCACGTATCTCAGATATGTGTGTACGCATATATTTCTTTTATTTGTTTCAGGCATTAGACTGCGCCCATGCTGGGGCACCGCCTTGAATTTTAGTCGAATGAATCGACCCCTATACTTATTTTAAAATTCTGGTGACAAGTTTTTTAATATTTGTTACTGCAGCTATTTTATTTTGATAATCTGACGTGTTCAACCAATGAATTTTAAAATTGTTTGGGGATCTAATTTTTCTGCTCATAGGCGAAGAGTGGCTGTGTGGTAAGTAGCTTGCTTACGAACTACATGGTTCCAGGTTCAGTCCCACTGCGTGGTATCGTGGGCAAGTATCTTCTTCTATAGCCTCGGGCCGACTAAAGCCTTGTGAATGGATTTGGTGGAAGGAAATTGAAAGAAGCCCGTCGTATATATGCATGCATATATATATATATATTATATATATATATATATATATATATATATGTAGGTCCCGGATTGATTCGGGGTTAACCACAGTAAATAAGGTACTCAATACATAGCAGAGTAAAATTAATTTATTATATAGAAGGAGCTTCTACAGGACTAGAACTGTTTCATTCAAGAGAAATCTTCAGGAAGCTTCCTGAAGATTTCTCTTGAATGAAACAGTTCTAGTCCTGTAGAAGCTCCTTCTATATAAAATATATATATATATATATATATGTATGTGTGTGTATATATTTGTGTGTCTGTGCTTTCCCCCCACCCCCGCTTGACAACCGATGTTGGTGTGTTTACGTCCCCGTAACTTAGCGGTTCGGTAAAAAGAGGTCGATAGAATAAGTACTAGGCTTACAAAAAATAAGTCCCGGAGTCGATTTGCTCGACTAAAGGCGGTGCTCCAGCATGGCCGCAGTCAGATGACTGAAACAAGTAAATGAGTACTTATTCTATCGGCCCCTTTTACCGAACCGCTAACTTACAGGGACGTAACAACACCAACACCGATTCTCAAGCGGTGATGGTGGGGGATAAACCCAGACTTAAAGACACAGACACAGATATAAATGCACACACACATATATATGTATGTATGTATATATATATATATATATATTATATATATATATATATATATATATATATACGTGTGTGTGTATGTGTGTGTATGTATGTATGTATGTATGTTGTATGTATGTATGTATGTATGTATGTATGTATGTATGTATACGATGGATTTCTTTCGGTTTCTGTGTACCAAATCTACTCACAAGGCAATGGTCGGCCGGAGGCTATAGTAGAAGACACTTTCCTAAAGTGCCACGCTGTGGGACT
The DNA here is from genome assembly GCF_006345805.1 of Octopus sinensis. Taxonomy (NCBI): domain Eukaryota; kingdom Metazoa; phylum Mollusca; class Cephalopoda; order Octopoda; family Octopodidae; genus Octopus; species Octopus sinensis. Next base: position 99,481,387 of record NC_043000.1, read on the forward strand.
GAACCCGAAACCATTTGGTTGGGAAGCAAGTTTCTCATTCAGCCACGCCTAATATGCATATACCATCCGCATCGTCAGCATCAGCAGTCCTTCGAATGACTATCCACAGTGGACTCACCATGTTACTTTGTAGGCCAATAGCGAGATCCACAAGTCTTGTCACAAGACCGGGGAAATTTAATCTCACGGGCAAAGAGAGGAGGGCACTCTGTGTTGGTCACTTTGCATTGCTTTCTGCGTGACATTAATTTAAAGATAACACGATACAACACACAAACAATACGTGCACACATTTATTTTTATATATTACTCTAAAATCATGTGTACAGATTGTGTGAAATTGCGTTAATGTGGTCGTGCGTACTGCTACTGTGCTTATTCATGCGTTTGCACATCTATGTGTGAAATTCGAAATGCATGTATATGCATCTATTCGTGTGCTTGTGAGCGAGCGAGTAAGCGTGCATGTACGTTCGGTACACATGTATATATATTAAACAGTACTGCGTATTTGTATTAAGCTATAGTAGCCTTCTTTTTTGTTTCTGTCTTAATCTGGTATTTAATTTACATCTTTTGGTCGCTACTACCACTGACTCGGCAACCGTCACCGTCAAGGTGGTGGTGGTAGTAGTAGTAGTAGTGGTAAGTAGCGGCGGTATATTACTCGCGCCGTCTGTCCGCCTGCCTGGCTGTCTGCCTGTCTGCCTGCTCTCCGCCGCTGTCCCTGCCGCCGCCGCCGCCGCCGCCGTCCCTGCCGTCCCTGCCGCCGCCGCTGCCGCTGCCGTCCCTGCCGCCGCCACGGTTCGTTGTTGTTTTCTTGGTGTTTCGTTCCGTTCGGTGTTACATGTACTTTTAGTGGCAAAGATAGCGGTGCGCAGGCGCGCTCGTACTGACACTGTTTAAGACAAGCACTGCCGCCGCTTGCCTGACTGACTGACTGAGTGACTGAGTGACTGGTTGGCTGGTCGGTTAGGGGGTAGCTGGGTGAGCTGGGTGGCTTGAAAATGCTGTGCTTTGGCGGATGTTTCTTTACCTATGTAAAGCGTGTATTTGTATGTATATGCACGCGCGTGTGAGTCTCTGTGTGTGTGGTGTGTGTGTGTGTATATATATATATGTGTGTGTGTGTGTACTTTGCTTGCTTTCTATGTCTGAGGGTAGTGTAATATGCGTGTGTGTGTGAGTATGTGCGTAAGTTCATTCTTTTCTTCTTTCTGTCTTCCATGTTGCATTTGAAAATGTCTCTGTTTGTGTCCTGCTCTCTTTCTTTCTTTCTTTCTTTCTTCTCTCGCGCTGTATCTGAAACTGTGTGTCTCCCTCTCTCTATGTATCTGTCTGTTTTCTCTCTCTCTCTTACCCCTCTCTCTTTATACTTATTTAGAAACGGGTCTGTGTGTATCTCTCTCTCTCGCTCTCACTATGTATTTGAAAGCAAGTGTTGTACGTATCTCTGTGTCCCTCTCTCACTGTTTAACCCGAAGGCGTGTAGATGTGTGTGAGAGAGTGTAATATGCTTGTGTTTGTAACGTTCGTTTTACTCTTAGTTTCAACATTAAGCTGGCTAGCTTGGTTGGCGGGGTACGTTATGTATTTACGGCTGTTTGCTTGTATGTATGTATGTATACGCGCGCGGATGTCTGTGTATTTGACATGTTAATACACGATTGGATGCTTATGCATGTACAAATGTGTGACAAGGGCAATCGTATATATTTATTGGGAATCAATTGGTAATTCACTCTTGTATTACGCAGAGTAAAACTTAAGGTATACATGTGGTCAGTCACAATATATGGTGAATAAAGCCCTCTTGTTATATACTCTTTACTCTTTACTCTTTTACTTGTTTCAGTCATTTGACTGTGGCCATACTGGAGCACCACCTTTTAGTCGAGCACTCGACCCCGGGACTTATTCTTTTGTAAGCCCAGTACTTATTCTATCGGTGTCTTATATATATATATATATATATATATATATATATATATATATAATATATATATATATATATGTAGGTCCCGGGTTGATTCGGGGTTAACCACAGTAAATAAGGTACTCAATACATAGCAGAGTAAAATTAATTTATTATATAGAAGGAGCTTCTACAGGACTAGAACTGTTTCATTCCTGAAGATTTCTCTTGAATGAAACAGTTCTAGTCCTGTAGAAGCTCCTTCTATATAATATATATATATATATATATATATATATATATATATATATATTCTTTTATTCTTTTACTTGTTTCAGTCATTTGACTGCGGCCATGCTGGAGCACCGCCTTTAATCGAGCAACTCAACCCCCGGGACTTATTCTTTTTGTTAGCCCAGGTCTCTTTTGCCGAACCGCTAAGCAACGGGGACATAAACACACCAGCATCGGTTGTCAAGCAATGCTAGGGGGACAAACACAGACACACAAACACATACACACACATACATATATATATACATATACGACAGGCTTCTTTCAGTTTCCGTCTACCAAATCCTCTCACAAGTTTCGGTCATTCAACTGCGGACATGCTGGAGCACGATATTTATTAATATTTAGCAGAAGTGACAGAGTGACTCAAGGTCCGAGAGTTTCGTGCGTTGGCACTTATCAACTCTCGGATCTTGGACCACTCTGTTACTTCTGCTAAATATCAATAATAAATATACATATACTAAGATTTTGAGTTCTATTTTCCTCTTTGCATCAACACACCTATACACACATACACACACACAATGTTCTATTCTTTTACTGGTTTCGGTCATTTGATTGCGGCCATGCTGGAGCACCGCCTTTTAATCAAAGAAATCGACCCCCTGTAAGTCTAGTACTTATTCTATCACTCTTTTTACCGAACCGCTAAGATACGGGGACGTAAGCACACCATCATCGGTTATCAAGCGATGAGATGGGTGGGTGGAACAAACACAGATACACAAATATACATACATATATATACACATACATACACACATACATACGTACACATACATACATACATACATACATACATACATACATACATACATACATATAGGGAGAGTTCACAAAAAAAAAACAAAAGACGAAGAGAGTGGTGTAGACAACAAACAGATGTATTAGTATAACGCTCGAGAAGTGAAAAAGTCTTTAACGTTTCGAGCCTACGCTCTTCTACAGAAAGGAACACAGAAAGAAACAAAGAGAGAAAATAAAGAATGTGTAGTGGGTAGCGATCTATCATGGCGAATGCCGGACTGAAGGGTGGTATATATATATATATATATTATATATATATATATATATATATATATATGAGATGAGAGATGACCCCCTTCGGTCAGACACTGACCATGGGTTTGCACCTAGAGAGTTACCCTCTGAGGCACAAGTCTGGGCATGGTTGTTTCATGGAAGACCAGCAGTCGTCCATGCATACCGGTCTCCCCTCTCCACGTCACCGATGTTGTCCAAGGGAAAGGCAAGGGCCGATACAGCTTGGCACCTGTGACGTCGCAACTCATTCTACAGCTGAGTGAACTGGAGCAACGTGAAATAAAGTTCTTGCTCAAGAAACAAACGCAGTCCGGTCCGGGATTCGAGCTCACAACTTCACGATCGTAAGCTCGACGCTCTAACACTGAGCACGCGCCTTCACACTATATATATATATATATATTATATATATATATATATATATATATATATATATATATATATATATATATATATATATATGTATATATATATATATATATATATATATATATATAAGTAATATATATACCACGAGCTTCTTTCCGTTTCCGTTTACCAAATTCACTCACAAGGTTTAGTCGGCTCAAGGCTATAGTAAAAGACACTTACCCAAGGTGTCACGCAACGGGACTGAACCTGGAACCATGTGGTTGGGAAGCAAGCTTCTTATCACACATAGACATACATATAACGGTGAAGGGAAATATAAGCACAGGAAAATAAGTCACGTTATTCAAGTATCAATAAAGGATTAAAAACAATTTTAGGTCAACAACAATAACAAAATAATTTGTTGTTACGTGTGTGTTGTATATATACGGTGTGCCTGTGTATGTGTGTGGGGGTGACTTATAAGGAATCACGTTTCAGCCAAACGTCTTAAAACATTGAAATATGAAAATGAGGGACAAAAAATAGAAAAAAATAGACGGACCAGTTGTTTATTGAAGTTTTTCCTGGGATTATAATTTTTTTTTATTTGATTTTTTTCTGCAACTTTTTTTCCGGTTTTTTTTTTTGCGTTTTTTTCTCTGATTTCTTTTTTACCGGGATTTGCCCCACTCTACATGTATGTATGTATGTATGTATGTATGTATGTATGTATGTATGTAGTAGGTATGTATGTATGTATGTATGTATGTATGTATGTATGTATGTTATGTATGTATGTATGTATGTATGATGTATATGAGTATGTATGTATGTATGTGTATGGATGTATGTATGTATGTATGTATGTACGTATGTATGTTGTATGTATGTATGTATGTATGTATGTATGTATGTATGTATGTATATGTATGTATATGTATGTATGTATGTATGTATGTATGTGTATGTATGTATGTATGTATGTATGTATGTATGTATGTATGTGTATGTATGTATGTATGTATGTATGTATGTATGTATGTATGTGTATGTATGTATGTATGTATGTATGTATGTATGTATGTATGTATGTCCCATTGCGTGCCCCCTTGGGCAAGTGTTAAGTTTCTTCTACTATGGCTTCGGCTCGACTCAATCCTTGAATGAATTTGGTAGATAAAAACTGAAAGAAGCCGATGATATCTATCTATTTATCTGTCTGTATGTATGTTTGTTTTTGGTGTGTGTACACACACACACACACACACACACACACACACACACACACACACACACACACACACACACACACACACATATATATGTATATATATATATGCTGTGTGTTTATATGTGTGTCTGAGTCTGTCAGCTTGACAACCAGTGTTGGTGTGTTTTGCGTCCTCCGTAACTATGCGGTTCGACAAAAGGAACCGATAGATTTTTAAAAATTGAACCATTGGGGTCGATTCGTTCGACTAAAATTCTTCAATTCTTCAGCATGGCAGCAGTCAAATGTCTGAAACAAAAGATAACACATACGCACACGTACACATTTGTATTGTGTATGTGTTTACATTTTTTATCACCGAAAATTTACAAATTTGACTCAAGGGCCATGCGTGAAACTCTCGTCACTTAAATCATTTTTGTAACATTCTGCCTATTAAGAAATTAGAACCAACTCCTCCAGATATACCCTCGTATTGAGCCTCTATTTCTGTCGTTTGTTCCTGCAAAACTGTGTATGTATGCATGTATTTATGTTCTTTTCTGTTTTTTTAATCATTTAAATTCTGAAGAAGGAGCTGGCTCCATTGCTGGAATGTAGATAGTAAAAATAATGTTACATTTTAAACTTGAGAAGACTGAATATTTTTACTTACTCTTTTACTCTTTTACTCGTTTCAGTCATTTGACTGCGGCCATGATGGAGCACCGCCTTTAGTCGAGCAAATCGACCCCGGGACTTATTCTTTTGTAAGCCCAGTACTTATTCTATCGGTCTCTTTTGCCGAACCGCTAAGTAACGGGGACGTAAACACACCAGCATCGGTTGTCAAGCAATGCTAGGGGGACAAACACAGACACAAACATACACACAAATACATATATATACACACATATATATATATACATATATACGACAGGCTTCTTTCAGTTTCCGTCTACCAAATCCACTCACAAGGCTTTGGTAAATTGTTTTTGTAATGTGCGCTTTAGTTGGTTGATTCTTTTTCTGAAAACTCTAGCTCATCTAGATTGTCACTGAGGCATTTACTCACAAAACTAAGTGCACCAATTATTTTTGGTATAGATGTGAATTTATAATTTGGATATAGAAGCTGAAGGTTGTCCATAGTTATCCGCTTTCTCTTTGATTTTTTTTAAGAGACAGGACAGTTGACCTCTATGGCAGTACATCCGTTTTCCTGTCCGTCACAAACAACAATATCCGGCCTATTATGCTTACACTTGACAGCTGTTTTGATGGGAATGTTCCACCAGTATTCCCTGTGTTGATGTTTGTGTATGTATTCAATAACGGGAATTTTCTATATTTATTCCAGGATAGTCATTTTTTCCGAATAGTGTTCTGTATTGTTTTTGCGACAACGTCATATCGCATATGGAGGTAGTACCTTGATGACATTTTTGGGCAGCGGCTAATCACGTATGATTATACAGGAACATGACATCTACATCTTCGGTTGCGTCCTAGAACTCCAAGGGTTTCACTGCCTCGTTTGGTTATTCGGTATTTGGTAGTAATCTCCTCTTCTTGGATTGCAAATTAATAGCTTTCGAAGTGTGATGTAAAAGTCATGAGCCTAAGAGAGAGGCTTCGCTTCATGTCAATATTATTATTATTATGTTTTGGGGGAACATACTCATGCATAATCTTTTTTTGGTATGTTGAGCGTTTCCCTTCCAAGTCTTTGAGTTATGTTATAGTCCGGATGTTTTGGAGTTCATTGCTGCTATTCTTTAGCAACTGCTGTCTGACAGAGACTATACGTTATTCGAAGGCTGTCTACCCTGATCTCAAGCTTCTACCTACTTTATCTCTTCTCAAGTAGAGCCTGTCGATGTCACTATTTCTGTGGAGATTTCCATTTGATATCAGTATCTTGCGGGTTTTAACATCCATAGCGTGGATTTTCCCTACAGACCAGTCAAGTATCACAAATGTTGGAATCAGCACTGATACTACAAATGCATTGTGAATATTGTCTTGTAAAAGAAGTGTTTTGACTGCCATATTTTTCTTAGTCTGGCATTATATTCTCAGGTCACCCTATTTTTATTCACAGTACCTTCGTATGTTGTTTTCATCAGTACCTAGTTACTTGTAGCATTCTTTGTGTGGGACAGGGAAGATAAAGATGCCATTGAATGCATGCACAGGTTTTGGGTCTGAGGGACTGATTCTCCTCGTTCAACAATCAAATATGAACATATATTTCGGCCAAATTCAATTCCTGTGTCAGCTGAAAATATTATTAATTCCAGCAGCTTTTTGGCATTGTTAACATTTTAACATAAAGCTTGAGGTCATCCAAGAAATTATGGGTTACATTAATATCCCTAGTAGTTGCACACACTAGCATGTAACCATCTAAGTTGCTTCCGTTTAGTAGTTTCATTACGATGTACACTGCAGATTTCTGCTAGGTGTTCTTGAAGAGTGATAGCTGTGTATATGAGGGTATTAATACTCCAGTAATTAACATCGCAATTCCAAGTGCTCTCCAGCGACATCATTGATAACTTGCAACTTAAGAGCTATTGAATTTTTTCTTAATCTTGTTAAGAACAGCCTGTCATTTTAACGATAGTTTCGAAAAAGCTGAAAGGTTTTCTACGAACTCCACGAGAATTTAGTAACGGCGGTAGCAGTTTGTTTACATTATTTTCCATCTCTCTTTTCACTAATGTGATTAGAAGAATATAGGAGAAAGAAAACGCCTATGGACCATAGATATGGAGTTTGCAATTCCAGTACAGTAGACTGCCACTAATCCGGCAACCTATAATCCGACAAAATCAGTATTCCGGCAGTAATTTTGGCTAGAAAAATTTCAAATAATTTCTAATTTTCCGGGTCGCCGTGCATAAACACACGCCCATCATTTGTAAACAAAGGCAGGCCTTTCCAGCTTTTTTTTTTTTTCATTTATTATTATACCTTATTCACTTTTAGCCCCAGCCATGGTTCCAGTGCATGAAGGAAGTGCTTCCCGTGATGTAAAGCGTAAACGCCGTACATTGTTCATAAAAGAAAAAGTTGAAAAACTTGACAGCGGTGTGTCAGCGAAAAGATTTTGAAAAGATTATACAACGTTGGGTGTTCGACAGTTTACGACATAAAAAAGCCCCCCCCCAAAAAAAAAGACAGAAAGACCAGTTACCCTGTTTCTTTGCTAACAGTAAGTAAAGAAAAAAATCAATAATCGATAATCCGGCAAAATCACTAATCCAGCATTCTCCAGGTACCAACGATGCCGGATAATCGGCAGTTAATTGTACCAAAATACACTTTCAGTTTCATTCCTATTACTATTGGAGCAACAGGAAGTCTGTAAGACTTTTTCTAAGATCTAAAGGATAACGAACGAAACGTGATGCTCTCCTTTACAATATTACAATATTTACCATTTCTAACAGGCAAGGCGGCGAGCTGGCAGAAACGTTAGCACGCAGGGCGAAATGCTTAGCGTTGTTTCGTCTGACTTTGCGTTCTGAGTTCGAATTCTGTCGAGGTCGACTTTGCCTTTCATCCTTTCGGGGTCGATAAATTAAGTAGCAGTTGCAAATCAACTGCCCCCACCACAAAATTTCGGGCCTTGTGCTTAGAGTAGAAGAGAATATTTCTAACAAAGTGTGGGTGGGGGTAAAAATTAACTCTGTACATACACACGTACATGTATGCCCACATACATACATAGATACATAATACATACATATGCAAATATATGCATGAGAATAAAACGAAACAAAAATCTGCACTTGCACTGTACGCATACACATACATGCAAAAATACTGTATTGATGTCGTTGAAATTCCAGTGAAAGAGTCTTGGATCTTGTTTAGAAACCAGCTCTTACTCTATTGGCAGGAAATTCTGAAATAAAACTGAATGATGAGAGAGAGGAAATGAGCTACGAAAAATACAGGCATTTCCGCATTACAGAAGCGTTGCCTCCCTGAAAATCTTGACGTAAAGTAGAAACCCGTGACGTGAAATCTACTTCTGCTTATGTTTTACGTTACAGGTTTCCACAACGCAATAGATGCTTCCAACTCATAGTGGCTAGTACAATGAATTACGACAACAAAAAAGAAGAAAAATGTACTAAATATCATACAAGATAAATTCTTGACGTAAGGGAATTATCTTCTTTCAGAGAGATGGTAAACAAACACCTGCGATCGACTCAGAATGAGAAAAGCATATAATCTCAAGGAATCACATCTGTATTAAAGAAACGGTTTGATAATCTTTGTTGTGGCAAGAAGGCGGCGAGCTGGCAGAAACGTTAGCAACGCCGGGCGAAATGCTTATTGGTATTTCGTCTGTCTTTACGTTCTGTGTTCAAATTCCGCCGAGGTCGACTTTGCCTTTCATCCTTTCGGGGTCGATAAATTAAGTACCAGTTACGCACTGGGGTCGATGTAATCGACTTAATACCTATGTCTGTCCTTGTTTGTCCCCTCTGTGTTTAGCCCCTTGTGGGTAATAAAGAAATAGGTATTTCGTCTGTCTTTACGTTCTGTGTTCAAATTCTGCCGAGGTCGACTTTGCCTTTCATCCTTTCGGGGTCGATAAACTAAGTACCAGTTACGTAATGGGGTCGATGTAATCGGCTGGCACTCTCCCCCAAATGTTCAGGTTTTGTGCCTAGAGTAGAAAAGAATCTTTGTTGTGGCAAGATGTCAGCTGTGAGCACATGTTTCTATCTCAGTAAGCGTCATCAACACAGTGTTGTCTTATTTTAATTTCAATCAGATATAGACTCACTCATTTAATCGAAAAGAGTAGCAAACATTTATGGCTTAGGTTAATTTCTATAACTGGAAAGAACATGAGCAAAGAAAAAAGTAAAAAAACTCTAAGTGATCAGTAACATGAATTTAATTTACAAAGATGAATAAAAGTATATTAAATATTCTACTAGAGAAATTCTTGACATGCAGAAAGAGAGAGAAGAGGAAGGCAAGGAAGAAGGGTATAGTGGAGAGATAAACTCCCTCAAATCACACGCATACAATCATAAAATAGGAATAACGCACACGATAATACATTTGAAGAAAAACTAAATGAAGGATAGAGTGATAATGGCTGAAATGCAGTAGGATCGAACCCGGGAACTCGTGAATGCAGCGCGAGCCGCTTAACTATCCGGATTTGTTGCGCCCAGGATGTTTCATAGATACAGGTACAACACCGACATTCCAAACTCTGATGACTCTGAGCCTCTTATAATCCGCACTAATTTACGAGCAGGAACTTCAATTTCTTGTAACCACCGGGTTAGTTTACTAGTACCTTGCATTATACAGTATTAATGAACTAGTATAATTTATACTAATGTATAGATACCTGTATTTCATTTAATTATGTAAGTAAATTTAATGTTTGCATTATTTAGAGCAGGGGTTCTCAACCATTTTTTATCAATGGACTTCTTCGATTGCTATCTTATTATGACGCCCTCCCCCCCCCCCCATAACCATTCAATGTTTAAAAACTAGTTTTATAGAAACTTTTTCAAAATTCCTGTTTCGTTCTTCACACGTTAATTTGTGTAGGTTGAACTATGCAAAACGTTAGAGAAAGAAACCTAGCTGTTTCTTGCAATATATACCAATACATACATCTAAAGCAAAATTTTTCGAATACTCTTGTGAATTCCCAATTTGCTATTTTCTTCCGTGGACCCCTAAAAATCTTATATGGACACTCGGGCCATATAGACCTTGGTTGAGAACCACTGATTTAGAGTGTGTTGACCAAGGCGACCATCCCTGTTTTGAAAAAAAAACAACCCCTGTAATCTGGGACGGCTTTGGATTTCAAGGTTTTGGAAAATCGATATCGTAGCTCTATACTGGCATCCCGTCGGTTACGATGGCGAGGGTTCCAGTTGATCCGATCAACGGAACAGCCTGCTCGTGAAATTAACGTGCATGTGGCTGAGCACTCCACAGACAGGTGTACCTTTAACGTAGTTCTCAGGGAGATTCAGCGTGACACAGCGTGTGACAAAGCTAGCCTTTGAAATACAGGTAGTACTCAGTTCTTGCCAGCTGACTGTACAGGAGCAACGTGTCTTGCTTAAGATCACAACGCGTCGTCGGGAATTGAACTCACAACCTTGCGACCGTGAACCGAATACTCCTAAACACTAAGCCATGCGCCTTCACCATACCTCTATAATAAAACTTACTCTAGCATTTTATTTTATCGATCCTGATGGATGAATGGCAAAGTTCACCTGAGCACGATTTAAACACAAAGTTATAAAATGGCCGTAACTGTATTCCCACAGCCATCTCGTCTGATGTTCTGAAGATTTTGCCAACTCACCAGGATACCATTCCAGCGATTGGCAAAAGTTCAATCGCCATAACGCTTCAACTACTGTCAAACTCGCAAATATAACGTTTCCTCTCGGCATATTTTATCGCAACTACAATAACCACTGCTTTTCTAAAAAACATGTTGCATACTCTCTCTTCGCAGAGTCAAATGTTCCTGCAGACCGCACATAATTGTAGCAACCGCGCGCGCCCGTGTGTATGTGGTTCTTGACTGTGAACCTTGCATTTCATTATTTCTCGTAGTTCTAAGTTGTCCTTCATTGAAATTTTACTTCTCTCATGGGTAAACATGTTTAGGGAGTTCTTGATTTCTTGGTTTATGGTAGTTTTGTTGCTTATATTACACCAGACATAGATATTGTGTGATTGTCCTCAATAGGGATTCTAGATTCTAATTCTGCTATGGGTAGTATTTTTTAAAGGGTTCCTAGTTCTAGGAAGTTTTGCATATATATATATATATATATATATACGTGTGTGTATGTATTGTTTTTAATTTTCGCACAAGGCCAGTATTTTCAGAAGAGGGGGATTAATCAGTACCATCGAACCCTAGGACTAGACTAGTGCTTTATTTTATCGACACCAGGGGGCTAAAAGACTTGGGCGTAATCTGCTAGCTCGTCACCCTAATACATACTCTTGTGACACACATACACACACACACACACACACACACACACACACACACTCACACACACACTACTTACATGATTTTAGGCGTCCGAAGTAATTATATTATGTCGAATTAGCTGAATTAGTCCTCGATCAACGATCTCATCTCACTACAAACAATAATAACAACAATAATCCTTTCTACTATAGGCACAAGGCCTGAAATTTTGGGGGAGGGAATAAGTCGATTACATCAATCCCAGTGCGTAACTGGTACTTATTTCATCAACCCCGAAAGGATGAAAGGCAATGTCGACCTCGGCGGAATTTGAACTCAGAACGTAAAGACAGACGAAATAGCGCTTGGCATTTTGCCCGGCTTGCTAACGATTCTGCCAGCTCGTTGCCTTATGGCTTCAAATTTTGGCACACAGCCAGCAATTTCAAAGGAGGGCGTAAGCCGATTACACCGACCCAAGTGCGTAACTGGTACTTATTTCATCGATCCCGAAAGGATGAATGGCAAAGTCGACCTCGGTGGAATTTTAACTCACAACAGACGAAATGTCGCTAAGCATTTTCCGTGCTAATGATTCCGCCAGCTCACCGCCGCCGCCTACTACTACTACTACTAATACTACTACTACTACTACTATTACTACTACTACTACTACAAATGATGATAATGATGATTTCAAATTCTGGCACAAGGCCAGCAAGTTCGTCAGAGGTCACAAAAATACCTTCACTCATTAAAATATTTTAGCTCTGTTATTTGAAACATCTCACACAGAACTGAACAGAAGCGAATAGTGATTTGTAACTAGAAGGAACAGCCTACAGATTTTGTAAAAAATCGAATTGCCTATCAGA
>NC_043000.1:99499090-99544090 GCF_006345805.1 Octopus sinensis
AATCCAAAAGAATGTGACATTAAACTGAAGAATTACTCATTATGCTTTCGTAGAAAACTTTTACAAGGAGAAGGTTGACAGTGATTGCTCACTTTTGGCTCACTCGTCTTTATATCAGTCTGATGAAGGCAAGCAAACCAGAACTTCGAAGTCACTGCCAACTGTGTGTGTAATTTTATAAAACAGGATTTAAAAGTGAACTACTGTAACTTTTATACTCGGATAGTGCAGTAATCGGATGGGCTTTTATAGTGTGCTATGTATTATCCTGCAATCATTCAGGCTCAAAATTATATGAAGCTGCCATCTGAGAAGAATGAGAAAGAACGAGAAAAAAAAAGAAAGAAAAAAGACGAGAAAGGAAAACCTGGAAGGAGGGAAATTAAGGGGAAAAAGAGTTGTGTCCTTTTGGAACTTTAGAAGAGGTATGCTGGTAAAGCTTATATGAATTAACAATGGTTGGTAACATTAATCTGATGGGGGAAAGGCTAAAGTTTGTAGGACTGTATGCCTAGTCCGGAAAGGGTGGTGTTCTCCAGTTCGATAACAGAAACTTGTAATTATGCTTGCATCTTGTGAAAATTTCCAATCTCCAGTTCATAAGGTTGGTGGAGTTCTTAGATTTAAAAAGAATATAAGTTCTTTCATTTATACAAAACCTGCATCTCTTCAACCCAATAATGCGTTCTCCACTTGGTGATGCATTTGAGTATTTTCGGCTTTCGGGTCTCAGATGTGGTTTGTTAGCTTAGTGATTTTCTTCTTGTCACATGCGAAAAAGAAAAGATATTCCTACTACCGGCCTTATTTACTGCGCGTAGAGTGTATGTATATATATGTGTGTATACACACACGAGCACTCACGCACGCACACACACACACACCACACACACACACACACACACACACACACACACACACACACACACACACACACACATACACACACACACGTATGGATGTATGTCTTTTTATGTTTGTGTTTGTCCTTCACCACTCTGCTTGGCAACTGGTGTTGGTTTGTTTATATTCAGTTCAACATGTACCAGACTTAAAATCAAATATTAAGGTGAATTTGCCCAACTAAATCTTTCAAGGCGGTGCCCCATCATGGCCGCAACCCAGTCACTGAATCTTTTTTCTAAGATGTTTCCATGTTATTTCATTTTCTTTTTCTTGCTCTTGTTCTTTATTTAACACATATTCATTCCTACCTTTAGAAAGATACTGTTATATATTGAAAGAATTATTTCTCTCTCTCTCTCTCTCTCTCTCTCTCTCTCTATATATATATATATATATATATATATATATGTTACATACATCACGCACGCATATATCGTACATACATATATACACCAATATCGATATATACTGTATTGCACTGTTTTAATGTTTTAATGTAGGCTGATAAACAAATAAAAATACAATAGAAACATTAAAAAAATGAAAAGAAGTTACCTTTGCTTAAGTTGAATATCGTCATTCCTTTAGCTACATAGTTTTCTTTCTCCCACTGTGTGTCATTTGTTGTGTTCATGTATATACTTTTACGTAGATCGGGTCTGAAAAAGTATTGGCTGACTGCTCTTTAGAAAGGTATGGATTTCACCTCGAGATATTTCTCGGAAGTTGTACTGTATAAGTCACAATGCTTTTCACGGGTTTCAACAGTTAATTCGTTCCTTTCCTTTGTTCACTGACTTTGCATCAATGAGAAGAAATATGTACAAAAACCATCTCTACATTTGCATTGTGAGATGAAAAATGGCAAAGAAGAATTATGAAATTCTTAGCTATCCTCACTGGCATTCAACCGCTATTTTTTTTTTTTTTCAAAATGTCTGGTTCACGTTTTATGTGTTGGTAGATTACTAAATTCTTCATAGCTTTTGTAATTTTCCACAAACTGCTTCATATTACCAGCTTGATCAAAACACACCACATCATCAACTTCTGCGCCTCTATCAATCAAATATTTGACACGCGGCTCCACATCGGTCCAGTTTGGTATTTCATTCAAGGTTATCCACGCGAAGCATGAACAGTCTACCACTGGCTTAATCCATTTCTCAATATACCCCAGCCATCTGTTATATATATTAAATATTTTAGTACAAACTTGTTACACTCATTCTCATTTCCTTCTTAGCGTTTTTGAGCAAGTAATCCTTTAACTATCAAGGGCATATATTTCTGTCTGTTGCGTTCTTCGAGCATTTCATGAACAGATTCTAAATTGTCAACACTTCCTACAACAGAACTGGTTTCCTTTCTAAATGCCTGAATGCGCGCGCGCGCGTGTTGCGTGTGATTGTGTGTAAGAGAGGAAGAGATAATACATCTGCAAATGAATGCAGGAGTTAAACCTCGCTTGTTTTATTCTCAAAGAATTTTAAAATTGTTGTGGGTGGTTTGCCTTGTGGTAGAAAGAAGAATTTCAAAGCAAGAAACATCGTCAGTATTGGGCTGGCTATATCAAGCGATAGTAACATTAGTGAATCTTTATGGGAGCGAAACTTCTTGAATTCAATTTCAACACAACTTTGTTACTACTGCTTTCTGTTCAGTTCGAACTCTGTAACTATAAAGATATTGATAAATACTACAAGTAATATTTTCAGTATCAATATCCATTATTCCTGCTGTATGATAGATACGGTTGTTTAAAACATGTGCTGAGCAACGCTCTCCAATTAATGATCTCTTTCGAAACATATTCTTCAAGTTTGCAAACATCACCAGTTTCTTAATGTCCGACTCATTCAAACATTATTTTTCAGTTGTCATTGCAATATAATGTTTGGATGTAATACATATCTCAAAGAATTTCCTTTATATAATTAATGAGTGCGTTTACAGTTTCAATAGGTGTGATGTTGAAAGCAATCAATTTTGACTGTAAGCCACAATTCTTTTAGTCAAAGAACTGAATAATTGCAGGAAATAGCTTTACTGAATCGTGATTACCTGCATCTGTAGCAATTCTACAATATGTACTCTCTCTTTACCCTTTTACTCTCTTACTTGTTTCAGTCATTTGACTGCGGCCATGCTGGAGCACCGCCTTTAATCGAGCAACTCGACCCCGGGAATTATTCTTTTGTAAGCCCAGTACTTATTCTATCGGTCTCTTTTGCCGAACCGCTAAGTAACGGGGACATAAACACACCAGCATCGGTTGTCAAGCAATGCTAGGGGGACCAACACAGACACACAAACACACACACGCATATATATATATACATATATACGACGGGCTTCTTTCAGTTTCCGTCTACCAAATCCACTCACAAGGCTTTGGTCGGCCCGAGGCTATAGTGGGACTGAACCCGGAACCATGTGGCTGGTAAACAAGCTACTTACCACACAGCCACTCCTGCGCCCTATTTCATTTTATTCACGATTTTTTTCTTACAAGGTGGTATTAACAGAATGGAATGCCCAAGGTAGAATTGACAATTGTTTCAGTTTTTCTTCGAACACAAGAAAATATCCTTCCCACTTCAAAATAAGAGAAAGTATTTTTAACCTGGGTAGATGAACATATAGTCATCGACTTGAATTTTTTTGTAATGTTTAACAGCGTTTAGCGGCGTACAGTTTATAAGTACATTTGTAGCGGTGACAGCATCTTCAGTTTCTCTACCTGGTTTGGCAAATAAGTGAATGAATAAATAAATAAAACTTAGTTGCATCGATGTGCCATCTTGAACTATTGGATCTTTTCGGTTTGAACGGCAGTTTTTAATATAATTTCTAGGTAACTAAAAAATTTCAGACTTCGTATACTGGTAGAATGTGTTTATAAAACATCTTTTTCTCTTGGCTTTATTGAGAAAATTCTATAGTTTGTAAGATATTTGCTGTTTTTTTCTTCAATTTCTGCAATTTCAACCAATCGATGACGTCTATTGAGGTGAAAACATTCTGTACCTTATGAATATGCCCCTCGTTTAAGAAACAGATTGGGTTTATTTACATATGTGAAGAAAAAAAGATACCCTTCCCCCACCCCTAACCCTAACTAACCCTTTACATATATTAATTATGCCAGGGGGTACGTAACTTGGTTACTCATATCAGTATAAATACATAGATACATACATGCAAGTGTGAGTGTGTGAGTGTTACAGTGTGTATGTATATGTGTGTGTGTGTATAGACACATATACATATGCACATAGAGACACACATGTACATGTATATATATATGTATATACAGATTGAAATGCAATAGATCGATACTAGGGTCATAATTATGGGTGACAATTTCATATGACACCGCTAGAAAAAAAACTGCCGTTCAAACCGAAAAGATCCGAACTATTTATTGGAAAATATGTTTTAGGTCACGTGTTAAAAAAATCAGTACCCGTATTTGCGACGGAGACATACACTAATGGTTGGCACATCAGCCACTGAGCTTCTCAACCATCCACCCGTTTCTTAAAACATTAAAATTTGTTCCGCAGCTCTAAAGTAATTTTTTGTGTTTGTATTTACGTATGAAAACTTTATCGATTAAACCTGGCTCAATAAGATGGTTCACCTGTAAATTAATAAACATATGTTTCATGAATTATATATGCTCAGCTGTGTCAACTCAGTCCAAAATCTCATAGGATCTTTGCTGGTGGTAAAACTCTTTGTCAGCAGTTTACGTCACAGGAAAACTGTTTACATCAACAACGGTTGAAGTAAACGAATTCTCTATCTATTTTAACGATGTGTGTTCTAAAAGATAGATGTTCGAGCAGCTGACTTCTTATCTATTCATTACGGTGTAAATGGCTGCGTTATTTAGTGTGTCTGTTCTCTATACACTTGTAACCACTAACATTAAGAAATAATTAACGTGATTTAGTGTATGACAGGGTTGGCTCTTTGAATAAACTGATGCAGTCATTCACTGGGCTTCTTCACAGTTTCCGCTACGCAGTTTCTTTTACATGGCTATAGCAGGATCCACTACTTGATCAGTGGAATAAGACCTGAGATCTTGATTATGAAGCATGCCTTTTCACCGTTCGGCTGTCGCTGTGCCAAGCCAGTGTCCGATTTGACGAACGTTTTTTGTACAAGGAGTAAATTATTTGTGGTACAGTAACTTGTAAGGGTGAGAATAATAATGAATCTTAACATTAATAAAATTCATACGTAGTTATGTAACTTATTAATTTATTAATCAAGGCGGCGAGCTGGCAGAATTGTTAGCACGCCGGGCAAAATGCTTAGCGGCATTTCGTCTATCTTTATATTCTGAGTTCAAATTCTGTCGAGGTCGACTTTGCCTTTCATCCTTTCGGGTCGATGTAATCGACTTACCCCTCTCCTGAATTGCTGGCCTTGTGCCAAAATTTGAAACTATCAGTAATTTATTAATGAAGGCGGTGAGCTGGCAGACTCGTTAGCACACCGGGCGAAATGCTTTGTGGTATTTCGTCTGTCGCCGCGTTCTGAGTTCAAATTCCGCCGAGATCGACTTTACCTTTCATCCTTTTGGGGTCGATAAATTAAATACCAGTTACACACTGGGGTCGATGTAATCGACTTAATCCGTTTGTCTGTACTTGTTTAGCCCCTTGTGGGCAATAAAGAAATAGGTATTTTGTTCACCTTTGCTTTCTGAATTCAGATGCCACCAGAGTCGACTTTGCCTTTCATCCTTTCGGGGTCGATAAATTAAGTAGAAGTTGCGTACTGGGGTCGATCTAATCGACTGCCCCCCCCCTCCTTGTGCCTAGAGTAGAAAAGATCCTTTCAGGGTTCGATAAAATAAGTACTATTTAAACACTGGAGTCGATGCATTCGACTTAGGCCCACCTCTAAAATTACTGACCTTGTACCAAAAATTTGAAACCATTATGAATTTATTAGTTATTGTTTCCATATGAGTTTTTGAGAGTTTATCTTGGAGCAGCTTCAGATTTGGATGTGAGCAAAATGTCACCTACTAGGCGGAGGATTCTCCACTTCCGGTCTAGGTAATAATTTGATCTGCTAGAAATAGCAGAAATAACCTTAAAATCACTACCTTCTTTTCTTAAAAAGGAAAGGATATATCAAACGGTGTATCCTGCATCCGATTGTGAAGGGATGGTCAGGACTGGAATAATAACGATAATAAATCAGAGCTGACTCGGGGTTAAACGACAGCGGCAACAATAGCTATGTTTACAAAACATGCACTAGCCAATGTTAAAGTACACAGTGCAAATGGAGAGGCTTTGCTATCACTATAATATGTAAGACATCCTTGTAGTTTCATATCAACATACGTTGTCGTCTCGGCGATTGGCTGCCAAGCCCCACTCATACAAGAGGGTTTTGCATGACCTGGCTGTCAGCACATAGCAAACATCCGGAACCATCTCAGCCAAGAAATTCCACATTTTTCTCTTCCGTCTTCGATAGCGCCATCAACCGTGTAAACTGGTCCTTTGTATCGCTTTGAGCATAGGTTCAGCTCTTTAATGACACGTGATTAGCACATCTGTTTGAAACTTCAAATCTCAAATCTCGTCATGACAGACAGACAAAAAAAAAAATGTGAATTCTGTGCATTTTCCGTCAAAACACTTAAATTTCAATTTCAAATTTCTAAAATAATATATGAAGTCTATGCAGCTATTTTCCTATAATCCCTTAATTTCAAATTCAAATTTATATTCCCTTGTCTCAAATTATCAAGAAATGATTAATTCCTTTGTAATAGCTGCCATCACTGAGAAAACGTGTGTATTTGAAATATTGAATTTTGTTTTTACAAATTATAGAAACTCTTCTCTACTGAAATAGATCGTAGATCGCAACAAGTTTCCTTGCGATTCTCCTTTGCACAAGTTCATGTACTAAAGATTATATATATATATATATGCTAGCAATATCGCCCGGCGTTGCTCGGGTTTGTTTCGACCCTTTAGAATTTGAATTTTTGAAAAGTATGTAGCTTGTTATTCTCTTTAAGTGAACATTTTTCTGGTTGAAATACACCGAAAAATGGCGACACAGCAGTCAAAATAACCGTAAAAGATAGGGATTTTCATAGAGAAAAAGCACCTTTTTGATGTAAATAATTTTTGGTGTTACCATGACCCGATTTGAATTTTTTCTTCTATGGAATGAAGAGCAAGCCTTCTATCATACTCTCAATTTTGGTCAACTTGCGCCGCAGGGTCTCGGAGGAGATGGTGTTAGTTGAAGGCTACCAAACTTGCCATACACGGACAACTTCAGCTTTATATATATATATGTGTGTGTGTGTGTGTGTGTGTGTGTGTGTGCGTGCGTGCGCGCGCGTATTATCGTTACATATACTCACACCACACACACACATACATCAGGCTATACAAATAAGTGAAAAGCACTTATCAATACATGTAGTAATTCGATGAAGTTCATTATTAATTCTTTAGCTAGTTTCTGTTTAAAGATGTTACTAAGAAAAGGATCTAGCTATCTCTTGTACCTTAGATGTACACGTGCTCGCGTGCGCACACGCTTACACCCACCCCACCCCATACAGACACACACACACGCGCGCGTACACACACGTACATACGCATGCACAAGCTGGTGCGCGCACACATACGTGTATTGTATGTATGATTAGTATAAATACATATAATAATTGTTATGTTTGTATAGTGTAAAGATGTAGTGTGTTTGTGTTTGTATGTATGCGAAGTGCACTCGGACATTGATATGAAAATGAATATTTATAGAGCCCAGACACACTCGTGTTTCTGATTTTTCTTACCTTCAACAGCGAGGGAAAGAAATTTTGTTGGAATAAGCAGTCTTATAAAATGACTGCTATACCAACAAAACTTTTTTCGTATACATCCGATCTTGCATACTTAATGTATGTGAATGTATTAAGTGTATAATTACTGCCGTAGTAAAACCGGAAAGAATTTCTGATCGTTTAGAATTTCAGCTTTAATGAGAAGATTTCGTTTAGTGTCAATGACAAATTTCGTCAGGAGAAACAAGGGAAAAAACTCAGAAATTTATATATTGATTGAACTGATTAATAATTAAATAGCGATATATTGTGGGTTGAGAGGTTGATCTTGTTGTGACACCACTGGAAGGGTCACACGGTGCCCGGTTGATTGATTCCGCTTGAGAATTTACACCTGTTTGTGTAATAATCAGAATAACCACGTACTTTCACACTGAATCAATGATTTGTATAGTTTACTTAAGCGATCAACCGTTATATATACATACATACACACACACAGACACACACACACACACACACACACACACACACACACGTGTGTATATAGTTCGTTTTTAACGGTTATACTCGAAGTAAATAAGCGAATCTTTTTACGTTCTCTGCGAATTTTAAAAATTCTTATGACATTAGCAACATACAATTTTCGCGGGTAAGAACTAACTTTCTGAAATAGGTATCGAAATTCGAAAGATTGCTTTGGTCCAATGGTAGAATGTCTGGTATGTTTACAGAAGATGCGGGTTCGAGTTGCAGTGGTAAGCCTTCAACTTCTATCCGAAGAGGGTGGAGGGTTTCTGAAAATTCACAAAAGTCGCTTTTATTTCCTCATAACTTTCAGAAAAATGAGTATTTTTGTAATGAAATCTACATATGCCCTCCAGGCGTAGATGATGATTATATCGGAATTTAATATGAAAAAGAAAAAAAATGGTGGGATCGCACTCATACAAACGGATCTTTTCCCTTTGAACGGCAGATCAAGAAATTAATTTTTCGTAACTAAACACTTTCAAACTTCGGACACTGGTAGAATGTGTCATATAAAACATCTTTTATTCTGAGCGGTTTTGAGAAAAGTTTATGTTTACGAAGTTATTTCGTGTTAAAGTTGTCGTATTTCGGTAATTTCAGCCAATCAATGACGTGTATTCAGCTGAATAAAATTACTGCCCGTTGTTTGTCAACAACAACTATCGGCGGTGTATATGTTTGTCAGTGTTATTTATGACATCGTTCGTGCGTTTGTACTGGTTTTAGCTTTAAGGTTTTAGGGTTAGGGTTAAGGTTTTAGGGTTAGGGTTGTGGTTTTAGGGTTAGAGTTACGGAAAAAATGAAAAATGAAGAAATTAGAGGGTTAGGGGTAGGGGAGCAAAAAAGTCTTTCCGAAAATAGTAGCTGGAAAACAGAAAAAAAAAGATAAAAGCAGTAGAAATGCACAAACGATTATGGTAGTGCCACGAAGTAAACATGCTTCAGATACACTCGTTTATTCATACAAACGTAACTGAGATGAAATATGTCATAGATAACTGCGACAAACGAAATATACACCGCCGGAAGTTGTTGTTCACAAACAACATCAGTAATTTTATTCAGCTGAATACACGTCATTGATTGGTTGAAATTACCGAAATAGGACAACTTTAACGTGAAATAACTTCGTAAATATAAAGTTTTCTCAAAAACGCTAAGAGTAAAAAATGTTTTATATGACACATTCTACCAGTATACGAAGTTTGAAAGTGTTTAGTTACAAAAATTATTTTCTAAATCTGCCGGTCAAAAGGTAAAGATCCATACAAACTGACACACATACCAATTTACCGTATTTCTTTTATCTTTTACATCTTTCGGTCATTAGGCTGCGGCCAGGCTGGGGCACTGGATTGAAGAAATTTTGGTCGAATGTATCGACCCCAGCACTTATTTGTTTTTTATAAAGCCTAGTAGCTATTCTGTCAGTTCTTTTGCCGAACCGTTAAGTTACGGGGATGGGAACACACTAGCGCCAGAGGTCAAATGGTGGTAGAGGACAAACACGGACACACGCACACACGCACACACACAAACGTGCACATACACACACAAACGCGCGCGCACACACACACACACAACACACACGTGTGTATATAGTTCGTTTTTAACGGTTATACTCGAAGTAAATAAGCGAATCTTTTTACGTTCTCTGCGAATTTTAAAAATTCTTATGACATTAGCAACATACAATTTTCGCGGGTAAGAACTAACTTTCTGAAATAGGTATCGAAATTCGAAAGATTGCTTTGGTCCAATGGTAGAATGTCTGGTATGTTTACAGAAGATGCGGGTTCGAGTTGCAGTGGTAAGCCTTCGACTTCTATCCGAAGAGGGTGGAGGGTTTCTGAAAATTCACAAAAGTCGCTTTTATTTCCTCATAACTTTCAGAAAAATGAGTATTTTTGTAATGAAATCTACATATGCCCTTCAGGCGTAGATGATGATTATATCGGAATTTAATATGAAAAAGAAAAAAAATGGTGGGATCGCACTCATACAAACGGATCTTTTCCCTTTGAACGGCAGATCAAGAAATTAATTTTTCGTAACTAAACACTTTCAAACTTCGGACACTGGTAGAATGTGTCATATAAAACATCTTTTATTCTGAGCGGTTTTGAGAAAAGTTTATGTTTACGAAGTTATTTCGTGTTAAAGTTGTCGTATTTCGGTAATTCAGCCAATCAATGACGTGTATTCAGCTGAATAAAATTACTGCCCGTTGTTTGTCAACAACAACTATCGGCGGTGTATATGTTTGTCAGTGTTATTTATGACATCGTTCGTGCGTTTGTACTGGTTTTAGCTTTAAGGTTTTAGGGTTAGGGTTAAGGTTTTAGGGTTAGGGTTAGGGTTGTGGTTTTAGGGTTAGAGTTACGGAAAAAATGAAAAATGAAGAAATTGGAGGGTTAGGGGTAGGGGAGCAAAAAAGTCTTTCCGAAAATAGTAGCTGGAAAACAGAAAAAAAAAGATAAAAGCAGTAGAAATGCACAAACGATTATGGTAGTGCCACGAAGTAAACATGCTTCAGATACACTCGTTTATTCATACAAACGTAACTGAGATGAAATATGTCATAGATAACTGCGACAAACGAAATATACACCGCCGGAAGTTGTTGTTCACAAACAACATCAGTAATTTTATTCAGCTGAATACACGTCATTGATTGGTTGAAATTACCGAAATAGGACAACTTTAACGTGAAATAACTTCGTAAATATAAAGTTTTCTCAAAAACGCTAAGAGTAAAAAATGTTTTATATGACACATTCTACCAGTATACGAAGTTTGAAAGTGTTTAGTTACAAAAAATTATTTTCTAAATCTGCCGGTCAAAAGGTAAAGATCCATACAAACTGACACACATACCAATTTACCGTATTTCTTTTATCTTTTACATCTTTCGGTCATTAGGCTGCGGCCAGGCTGGGGCACTGGATTGAAGAAATTTTGGTCGAATGTATCGACCCCAGCACTTATTTGTTTTTTATAAAGCCTAGTAGCTATTCTGTCAGTTCTTTTGCCGAACCGTTAAGTTACGGGGATGGGAACACACTAGCGCCAGAGGTCAAATGGTGGTAGAGGACAAACACGGACACACGCACACACGCACACACACAAACGTGCACATACACACACAAACGCGCGCGCACACACACACACACACACAATACATACATACACATACATACATGCATACATCATACGTACATACATACATCATACATATATACATAAACACACACCACACACACACACACACATACATACATACATACATACATCATACATACATACATACATACATACATATGGATCTATGTAAACGTTGATATGTGGGTTCGATTCCTACGTGTTCAGCTCATCATTTTTCAGTCATATGTTTAGATTATGTCGCTTTAATGGGAGTATATATATATAATAATATATTATTATAGTTATTATTGTATAAAGAAGAATTTCGTGGTCGCTTTTCTCCGTAACTTACCAAGACTTCGGGTTTGTTTACAAAATTACATGTCATTAAATTTGACTGAAATTGATGGATGAAACTTTGGGTCAATCGGATATGCATGGAGCCGCGTAAGCGTTGATATATGGGTTCGATTCCAACGTGTTCAGCTCATCATTTTTCAGTCATATATTTAGATTATGTCGCTTTAATCGGAATGTATATTATTATAATACAGTATTATAGTTATCACTGTATATATATAAAAAAATAAAAAATAAAAAAAACTTTCGTGGTCACTTTTCTCCGTAAATTATCAACCCTTCGGGTTTGTTTACGAAATTATATGTATATATATAATTATATGTATATACGACGAGCTTCTTTCAGTTTTTTTCTACCAAATCCACTCACAAGGCTCATGTTGGAATCGAACCCATATATCAACACTTACACGGCTCCATGCATATCCGATTGGCTCAAAGTTTCATCCATCAATTTCAGACTTGCCCGAGGTGTCACACAGTTGGACTGAGCCCAGAACCATGTGATTCGAAAGCAAGCTTATTACAACACAGCCACGCCTGCGCTAGTATGTATGTGTGCAAGCCAAATAATTTTTTTTTCAAACTTAATTTCGATTCAATCGTAATACGCACCATACTACTACTATTTACTATTTAACTTGTTTCAGTCATTTGACTGCGGCCATGCTGGAGCGCCGCCTTTAGTCGATCAAATCGACCCCGGGACTTATTCTTTGTAAGCCCAGTACTTATTCTATCGGTCTCTTTAAGCCGAACCGCTAAGTGACGAGGACGTAAACACACCAGCATCGGTTGTCAAGCAATACTAGGGGGACAAACACAGACACACAAACACACACACACACATATATATATATACATATATACGACAGGCTTCTTTCAGTTTCCGTCTACCAAATCCACTGGTCGGCCCGAGGCTATAGCAGAAGACACTTGCCCAAGATGCCACGCAGTGGGACTGAACCCGCAACCATGTGGTTGGTTAGCAAGCTACTTACCACACAGCCACTCCTGCGCCTATCTGAAATTTCATAAAATAAAAAGATCCGTCTTTCGGAAAGTCATGAGGAAACAAAGGCAGCTTGTGGGAGAAACTGCTCTCCTCCCTCACCCTCGGAAAAAACTTTTTGACACCAAAGAAATTGTGATATAATCGGAATCTGAAGCACATTTCTAGAACATTTCATGAAAAATGTCCAGTTTTCTGGAACTGGAAGTTATGAGGAAACTAAGTCGAAAGAAGGGGGGTGCACTAGTGGGGGTATGTCTAAATGACATCCCGATGACTTCGCCAATTTAACTTTTATTAATAGTTGCCTTACACACACACGCACACACACACAACACGCACACACACACACACACACACACCACACACACACACACACAGACACACATATATAACAGCAATTTGTAATGTTTCACCTGTATATATATTTGTGTGTGTGTGTGTATGTATGTATATATATATATATATATATACACGCACACATATACATACATAATACATACATATATATATATATATATATATATATATATAACACACACACATATATACATACATACCATACATAGATATATATATACATATATTATATTATATATATATATATATATATATATATATACACACACATACACATACATACATACATACATACATACACACACACACACACACACACATATATATATGTGTGTTATATTAAACATACAGAAGGGTATTGATTGAAATACCCCTTGCTATGTACTGAGCTATCGTTCTAATCCACAATTTACTATAAAAATATGTTATTAATAATGTTAGTGATACTTATTTAAATATACATATATATATATATACTTTATATAAAGCATATTACTCTACCACTGGTATTTGAGTACTCTTTTTTCCACCTTGTTTCACATTTATGTGTTTACTCCGGTATATATATATATATATATATATACATGTACATGTGTGTCTCTATGTGCATATGTATATGTGTCTATACACACACACACACACACACATATACATATACACACTGTAACACTCACACACTCAAACTTGCATGTATGTATCTATGTATTTATACTGATATGAGTAACCAAGTTACGTACCCCCTGGCATAATTAATATATGTAAAAATAATACAGTAACATCAAATATCAAAAACTTCGCCGAATAGAGAACGCTACTTTCATTAATATGCATATCAAACAACTGTTACTCTCTCTCTCTCTCTCTCTCGCACACAAACACAGCTATATATATACCACTTAAAATGTAGAACTGTTTTCTA
Organism: Octopus sinensis; assembly: GCF_006345805.1. NCBI lineage: Eukaryota > Metazoa > Mollusca > Cephalopoda > Octopoda > Octopodidae > Octopus > Octopus sinensis. The sequence goes on from NC_043000.1 coordinate 99,513,170, forward strand.
AAATTCGATATATTAAAAAGAAACACGAAAACAAAAAACAACCAATAGTGACGGGCTTCCTTAAAAATACTTTGGCTGACACCCTTTCTAACCAATCTTAATTGTATGTATACACTAAAGAAGAAAAAAAAAAAGAAGAGAAAAACAAGCAAAAACAAAAGCATAGACAGTAGCCTCCCATAATGCAATATGTTAAAGATAAAATTAAAGAATTAAAATGAAAAAGCTTGGCTGTTCTTGTGTGGAGTGTTAGGGTGCCGTTTGTATAAGTTCCCATCAACGGGAATTATTCAAACAATTAGTAGGCGAAATAATCTCTATCAGAATGCTAGAAGAGTGATAATTGCAAGTAAATTAGTCTAGCCAAATCAACGAACATATTTCGTTCTTATTAGACCTTCTTAGCGAAGTATATTCTGTTCGGGAATAATACAAATGATCAATATATATATAAGTTTCGAAAATCAATTAAGGTTATCATATTTTCAGTCTGTGGAGAAATGGCTAAAATTTTTCCTGTTTGTAATTATACCATATGTTACATATTATTATTATGTGTGTGTGTGTGTGTGTATGTGTGTATATATATGAATCTTTTCGGTTTGAACGGCAGTTTTAAAAAATAATTTCCACGTAACTAAACACTTTTAAACTTCGTATACTGGTAGAATGTATTTATAAAACATCTTTTTCTCTTGGCTTTATTGAGAAAATTCTATAGTTTGTAAGATATTTGTTGTTTTTTTCTTCAATTTCTGCAATTTCAACCAATCAATAACGTCTATTGAGGTGAAAACATTCTGTGCCGTATGAATATGTCCCTCGTTTAAGAAACAGATTGGATTTATTTACATTCCTGAAGAAAAAAATATACCCTTACCCCTAACCCTAACCCTAAAACAGATTGAAATGCAATAGATCGATACTAGGGTCATAATTATGGGTGACAATTTCATATGACACCGCTAAAAAAGACTGCCGTTCAAACCAAAAAGATCCTGTATATATATATATTATACAGTATATATATTATACGATGGCCTTCCATACAGGCTCTGTTTTTGAAACAAGGTATTGGTCGGACCGGGGCTATCGTAGACACTTGTCCAAAGTGCCACGCAGTAGGACCGAACCGGAAATCACGAAGTTTGAAAGGTAACTTCTAAAATCACTCCGGATTCAGTCTGACTACGTGGCACCTTGAGCAAGTGTCTTCTACTATAGCCTCGTATCGACTAAAACCTTGTGAGTGGGTTTGGAAGACGAAAACTGAGAGAAGCCGCCACATGTGTGTGTGTCTGTGTGTCTTTGTGTGTGTTTATCTCCCACCATCGCTTGACAACTGGTGTTGGTGTGTTTACGTCCCTGAAACTTAGCGGTTCGGCAAAAAAGATCGAAAAAGTAAGTACTAAGCTTAAAAAAAAAAGTACTGGGATCGATACATTCGACTAAAATTTCAAGACTGTGCCGCGGCATGGCCGCAGTCAAATCACTGAAAGAAGTAAAAGATAAAAGATCCTATTTTAGCTCACTTTATATCAATACCTCTTTCGAAAGGAAAAAGAACGAAAGAACTTCTTTTACTCGAACCACAGTAGGTTGATATTTTGGTATCGTTTGTGCGAGGTCGTTCGAGCTTGTCCTCGAGATAGCAACGAGATTCCTACTTCATCTCATTAAATCGTCTCAGTGAAGGAAATATGAGCCCAGAAGATGAAAGAATGGGTGCTTAAAACTTGGAATGCATTCTGTCGGAGTTATCCTGGAGCTAAAACATGAGCAACCAGCCGAAAATCTGCTTTAGATGACATCAGAAAGATTTATACTGGTTTCTTCAAATTTTGACACACGGCTAGCAAGTTCAGGGGAAAGGGTAAGTCGATTACATCGACCCCAGTGCCCTACTGGCACTTATTTTATCGGCCCCAAAAGGATGAAAGGCAAATCGACCAAAGTCGAATTTGAACTCAGAACGTAAAGACGGACGAAATGCCGCTAAGCAGTTTGCCCGGTGTGCTAACGATTCTGCTAGCTCACTGTCTTCAGTGGACAATACCACCAGATACTCTTTTACTTGTTTCAGTCATATGACTATGGCCATGCTGGGGCACCACCTTTAGTCGAGCAAATCGACCCCAGGACTTATTCTTTGTAAGACTAGTACTTTTTCTATCGGTCTCTTTTGACGAACCGCCAAGTTACGGTCATGTAAACACACCAGCATCGGTTGTTAAGCGATGTTGGGGTGACAAACACAGACACACAAACATATACACACACACACATATATATATATATATATCGCGTCTGTGGAGTGCTCAGCCACTTACACGTTAATTTCACGAGCAGGCTGTTCCGTTGATTCAGATCAACCGGAACCCTCATCGTCGTAACCGACGGAGTGCTTCCTCCATATATATATATATATATATATATATATATATACGACAGGCTTCTTTCAGTTTCCGTCTACCAAATCCACTCACAAGGCTTTGGTCGGCCCGAGGATATAGTAGAAGACATTTGTCCAAGGTGCCACGCAGTGAGACTGAACCCGAAACCACCGTTTGAGCTCAAGGAGGTAAAGACGGACGAACTGCTGCTAATCAATTTGCCCGGCGTGCCAACGATTCTGCCAGCTCTCCGCCCTGAAATAGAAAGCAATCCATTATACTTTAGGGACAATAGAGGAGGGAGGGAGCTAGTCGATCAGATAGACTCCAGTGCTCAACAGGTATTTATTTCATCGATCTGGATAGGATGAAAGACAAGGGCGACCTCAGCGGGATTTGAGCTCAGAACGTAAAGCGCCTGAAGAAATACCGCTAAGCATATTATCCGACCCACTAGCTCGACTAAACAGATAGAATTAAGAAGAGGAGGCGTGACACAAGTCGATATTTTAAGCACTTTTATTTTATTAGCAAAGATTCTTGTTTATTCTCTAAGCAATTGAATTCTTCTGCTTCGGCATATATAAAATATCATAAAATCTTATATATATATACTTCCCCTCTCAATATTACTTTGGCAAATATGATTATGGTTAAATCTATGATACTCTGATAAGGTCATAATAATTACAAAACATGTCTGGAGTTGTCTCCCGTACTTCCCGAAGAATTTGAAAAAAAAAATATTTTTCATTAACTGAAACATATTGCCGTTACTCTGAGATAACAAAACGCTGATATAATTTCTTACCTATTATCTCTGTCCTCATTCTTGTAAGAGGATATACACACGAAACCTTGACGCATAATTTCTTTATTCACATTGCAAATATACCAAGAATTTTACATGTTTTTGTTAATTTTTTCCGCACACCCACTTTGTGTGGCTATATATCTGTGTGTGTGTGTTTATGTGTGTGTCTTTTAGTGAGTACGAACATGTGTTTATATATATATATATTTATATGTATGTATCTATATACATATATACACACAAATATGTAATACACTCACACGTACACACATGTGCTTGTATATAAGTACATGCACACACTTAGACACATTCACACATTTATCTATCTATCTGTCTGTCTGTCTGTCTGTCTATCTATCTATCTATCTATCTATCTATCTATCTATCTATTTGTCTGTCTATTTATATACGGTAGTCTCATGCGCGCACACACACATACTCACACACACCTGCGCGCGCACACGCACATACACCATAAGTTCTCACATATATATTATATACTGAGTTGCAAAACTTCGATTAACTAACATCATTCACACTGTCGATCGATATAAAATCCCCCTTGAATTGTTAAAAAGAAAAGAAAAAAAGAATAAGAAAAACACTATGAGCAAGAGAAATAACTGCAATAAAATAAAATAATTGACATATTTCGGAAAGTGGAATCGAAGTAGATGCAAGTGAATTTTGTTCCTAAAACCAACTGGTGGTAGCAAGTGACATGTTTCGGTCGTATTAGTTCTCTTCAGCGAAGCACATTGCACTCATCAAGACGATTTGATCTGCAAAGATAAAAAAGTTACACGAATGTTCTATCGCTGAAGAGAAAGATTTCAGTTTAAAACCCGGAAAAATATCCGTTACTTTTCGTCGTCGACTTTTAGTACAAGACACATTATCATCTACGCATAAATAATGTCAGTCAGTTTATACTAACCGCATAAATAATGTCAGTCAAACGCATTCTGAAATTATTGTATCATTATATATGTATGTAGTATATATGAGTATATACATGAAAAAATATATAAGTACACAGACGTGTATGTACATACATGCACACGTATACATGTATATTATATATACACAAGCACACAAATGTGTACACATTGATATATGTACATACACACATACATGCATACAGATAGGTATGTGTACACATATACGTAGGTATTTGTGTGTATATATATATATATATATATATATATTATATATATACACACATACACACAACACACACACACATATATATATATATATATATACAACACATTTATATATATATGTAATATATATATATATATATGTGTGTGTGTGTGTGTGTATACATACATACATACAAATAGGTATGTGTGTATATATATAATCGTCATCATATATATATATATATACACACGCACACACACACATATATATTATATTATATATATCTATATAAATTTATATATACACATATACACTCATACACATGTTGGAATGTAGTGTCCAAGTAAAGTTAAAAGTACTCAATACAGACGTAGAGTACAGTTTTCTAATGTTGAGATAACTCTGTTACTACTGACGTCTTTGAGTATCACTGCGATTGAGCGAATGGCGAAGCACGCGAAACTCCGAGTAACAACCAGAGAATAATCGCAAGTACTACAAGTACACACACACATATATGCGCGTGCGTGTGTAGTATATGTATAAGCTTTACATATATATATATATATAGAGAGAGAGAGAGAGAGCTTACTCTATCGATATAGGCTTTACCTTATGCATGCCATGCCATAACTGCGACGATGTTTTAATAATGTTCTTGAAGTTAATGTAGTTGTGGTGGTGGTGGATGCGGTGGTAGTGGTTGTAGTGTTGATAGTAGTGGCGGTGGTGTTCATATTAGCAGTAGCATTGCTCGTGCTGGTAGTGTGCTGTTGATGGTAGTAGTGATGGTGGTGCTACTATGTAAGCAATTGCTCACTGTTTATTGTCAACTGGCAGTTTATAACTATCCCCTCCCCCTATTTGCCCCTACCTCCACCCGTTTCCCCCTCCCCTACAAGTCTTAATATCTCCCTGTCTATCTATAATATCTCTCAAAATATACCTATCTACATAATATCTCTCAGTATCCTTCTCACCCTCTCTCTATCACTATATCTATCTCCCGTTCGTTCTCTTACTATCACTCACCCTGTTTTATCCCTCCATTTAATCTCTTTCTATCTCTTCCTTTAAAGCTAACCTCCTCTTCCTTACCTCAACACACTCTCTGTCTTCGTCTCTGTTTTTCTTTTCTTCCCCCTCTCTCTCTGTCTTTCATTCTTTTTTCCCTCTCTGTCTGTCTGTCTCACTTTTCTTTATTTTTTAGTTTTATTTCCGCGCTCTCTTATATATTTTTTTTCTTTTTGCCTCCTCTTCATCTCTCATATTTTCTTTACTTTTTTTCCCCCCCTCTTACTTCTCACATTTCTCACTCCCATTCTCCTCATTTCCCTTGTCTCTTTCTGTCTCTCTATCTTTCTCTCCCCCTCACACTTTCTCACCAGCGATCACAACACATTTTCGCATGAAATGGCCACGGATTTTACCCAACTCTTTAGTTTGGTATGTATAAAAAACATTAATATATACATATATATATAAGAAGCACTGTGTATATTTTATAACTAGACATATCTATATATCCATAACTATTTGTATATACTTATGTCTCTCTATATATATACATATATCTGTGTGATGTTATTTTTTCTGAGAGTAAGGGTGTAAATATATTTCTTGTGTTATGTATTTTTCTACAGTTAATATTCCATTCGAGAACGGTGTTTACACACACACACACACACTCACACACACACATAGACAGACATTCACACACATATATACATACATTTAGGTATGTGTATATTGGCATTTGGCTGCATATATCTGTTGTATATTTATGTTTATATATATGCGTGTGTGTGTCCTCTTATATAGTCTTTCGTTTGTGTGAGTGTGTGTGTACTTAATATTTGTGTGGGAGAAAAGCGTTTTCAAAATATATATATATGTGTGTGTGTGTGTATGCATTTGGGGTTTTCGTTTAATGTAAAGTCTGCATGTGCGCGTGTTTGTACACACTCGTAGTTGTATTTATTAATGAATGTGTATAATTTCTTTCAGATTAATTCATATGTGTGAATGTATGCGTGCTGCGCATTATTATTATTATTATTATTATTGTTATTATTATTATTATTATTATTATTTATATATTTATTAATCTATTTTGCTTTCACTGCGTGTGTCATTTTGCTGTGTGTGTATCAATTATATACATACAGGTGAGTGTGCATGCGTGTTTATTTGTTTTGTACGTATGTTTTAATTTGAAGTGTATACGAATTTGGTGATAATGTATGTGTTGGTAAGAGTACGTTAACTTTGAAGTCTTATTTTATTATTGTCCCTGATTAGCTCTTATTGAGCTGAACTATATTATTATGATCAGTGGCGTTCCAACAATGACCATCCTGTCACATTTTCAGACATAGTATACCGAGGACAACATTGATCGTTATGTTCTTCCCTTGTTTAGATATTAGGGTTTTATCTGATAAATATTTGGCTGCTATATCTAGCAAGTCGAGCAGCCACTTAAAAGTCTCCCCTTTAGCTTGAGTTTCAAGCGTGTGTGTATGCGTGCGTGTGCGCGCGCTTGGTTGCTTCTCAGTGTGAGAATATCTGTACGCTATTGTTTTTTTTTCTTTTCAAGACAAACTCAGCGCTCCACCCATGATCATCTCAACTTTTATACATTGGACTGTAATTGCCTAATGTGTCCTTTTGTATTTTCATACAATAGGTTGTCATTTGACTGGTATTTCTAGCAGTGTCTGATTTGTATCATACTGTGTAAGACTATGTATGCATAATGACACATATACATTTATATATATATATATACACATATATATATGAGTGTGTGTGTGTGTATACATGCGTAAACATTCACAACATATGTATACGCATGTGTGATTGTTTCATTAATGGTTATTATTTTGCCTCAAGTCTTCTTGTACTCGCTAGACTTCTGATAAAAAGCTTTCCACCCGTGACCATCATATTTAATTCATTTAAAACTACATTGACAAAGAAGAACTTTGGTTGCTATTTCTAGTACCTCAAACGACCTCGTAGACGCTCCGTCAATGGATGGTTCGTTTCATAAATGCATGTATCGAGGCTGATATGAAAAAATTTACCAAAATTTCTGGAGTTTGATATATTTTGTTTATATTGTACGCAAGTATATATATATACTATCGCGATCAGAGAACATTTCATATTTAAGAATCACACACATACACACACACACACACATATTTAAAATACATATATTTATAAATACATATTGACATATATACAAATACATATTCACACATTCATATCTATGTGCATATATAATATATATAATATATTTATATTTGTCATTGTGTGTATGTACGTATGTATATATATATGTATAAATGGACATACGTGTGTTCATGTGTTTATATCTCTCTATATATACATATATTTACATGGTTATATATATATATGTGTGTGTGTGTGTATTTTTATACACACATATATGTATATATTTTTGTATGTTATGTATATAGTTATGTATGTGTAGAAAAAGTAGGTACATATGAATAATAGTTTCTCTTTCTCTCTATGTATATATATATATATAATATATATATATATATATATAATTGTACGTATATAAATATGCATCTATTTATAGGTGAGTTGTGTACAAATGAATTTCTATATGCGATTGCGTGTGTGTGTGTGTATATATATATATATATGTACACAAATATAAATGCATCATATATATATATATATATAATGTAAACATGTATTATCAGACACGCGTATAGCTATATAAGTTTATATATTTACACATGCATGTATATATATATATATATATATATATATAATGTAAACATGTATGTATGTATATCAGACACACGTATAGGTATATAGGTTTATATATTTACACATGCATGTATATAATATATTATAATATAATATATTATATATATATATATATATATATATAATATATTTATGTATATATATTTGTATAGATATGGTCTATTTACTGTATACACAGATATATGTGAAGTTTGTAGACATATACGCCTGATTATGTTGTGTGGTGTACGCAGAAAGGGAGATGAGCATAAAAGTGTGTACAAAATTCTCAGGCCTCTGTGTTTGATTTATATTGCGCTTTTATACCGATATCTACAAAAATCAAGATTAATGCGTATGAGTATCAATACTTCAGTACGTGTGTGCGTGTATATATATATATATAATATATATATATATATATATATATATATATATGTATACACATATATAGTTGTATACATAAATATATATATGAGTGTGCGCGCGCGCATATTGTACAACGTGTGTATCAATCTATATATAAATATATGTGTAGTATAACACAAAGTTAGGGGGTTATGGGTGTAATTTTTATTTATATATATATATAACGCGTGCTCACAAACGTATGTGTGTATTTATGTATATATATATATATATATATATATATATATATATGCATGTATATTAATGTATATATATATATATATATGCGTATATTAATATATATGCGTATATATATATATATATGCGTATATATATATATATATATGCGTATATATATATATATCATATATATTAATATATATATATATGCATATATATTAATATATATATATATGCATATATATAGATATATATATATGCGTATATATACATATATGTATATATATGTTATATAATCATATGTATATACATATATATATGCGTATATATACATATATGTATATATATGTTATATAATCATATGTATGTGCATGTATATATATAATATATATATATACACGCACACGCGCATAGAAATATACGTATATCCATATATATTCATTTGGGTGTGTGTGTATACATATACACTTGCACAACTTCATATATATATATATATATAATATCGATCAATACGCGCGTATGTATTTATATCTCTGTCATTGCGTGTGAATATATAAATGTAATACATATATATATTATATATAATATGTATTTTGTATATGTATATTAGAACACATACATAATATATATATAACATGCATATATATTATGTATATATATTTGTTTGTGTCTATTCAGTTATATATATCTAGATTCTTATGCGCATATATATATTTAAATATATATATATATATATATATATATATATATATATATATATATCCACATATCCTTATGTCTTTGTGTCATACTATATGTACATCAGCCAAATGTATTGATGAATGTGTGTACATGAATATATGTACATGTATATGTATATTTTTGAATGTGTACATATATACATATATACATATGAAATGTATATATATATATATTTATGAATGTATATATATATATTATATACATAAAAAATATATAATAAATATATTATATTATATACCCATAATATATATATATATATCCATAATATATATATACATAAATATATATATATATATATATATATATATATATATATATATATATATATATCTACATAATATGAATACGTATATATATATATATACATATTTATATATGAATAAGTATATATATACATATTTATATATGAATACGTATATATATATATATACATATTTATATATGAATGTGTATATATATACATACATATATATGAATACGTAATATATATATATATACATATTTATATGAATGTGTTATATACATATATATGAATTTGTATTATATATCTATATATATACATGCATGCATATATATATGAAAATGTGTTTTATATCACATATATATATCAATATTTATATTATATGTATATACATATATATATGCGTATATAACATATAGTATATATATGTTATAAATCATATGTATGTGCTATATATATTATATATATATAATACACGCACACGCGCATAGAAATATACGTATATCCATATATATTCATTTGGGTGTGTGTGTATACATATACACTTGCACAACTTCATATATATATATATATATAATATCGATCAATACGCGTATGTATTTATATCTCTGTCATTGCGTGTGAATATTATAAATGTAATACATATATAATATAGATAATAGTATTTTGTATATGTATATTAGAACACATACATAATATATATATAACATGCATATATATTATGTATATATTTGTTTGTGTCTATTCAGTTATATAATATCTATATTCTCTATGCGCCATATATATATTTAAATATATATATATATATATATATATATAATTATATATATATATATCCACAACATATCCTATGTCTTTGTGTCATACTATATGTACATCCAGCCAAATGTATTGATGAATGTGTGTACATGAATATATGTACATGTATATGTATATTTTTGAATGTGTACATATATACATATTACATATGAAAATGTATATATATATATATTTATGAATGTATATATATATATTATATACATAAAAAATATATAATAAATATATTATATTATATACCCATAATATATATATATATATCCATAAATATATATATAACATAAATATATATAAGATATATATATATATATATATATATATATATAATATATACATATATCGAATATATATAATCTATATACATATTTATATATGAATAAGTATATATATACATATTATATATGAATACGTATATATATATATATACATATTTATATATGAATGTGTATATATATACATACATATATATGAATACGTATATATATTAGAATAACATATATATATGAATGTGTATATATACATATATATGAATTTGTATACATATATATATATATACATGCATGCATATATATATGAAAATGTGTTTATATAAACATATATATATCAATATTTATATATATATGTATATACATATATACATGTGTATATATATGTATATATATATATGAATATACATATATATATATATGAATATATATGTGTATATATGTATATATATATATGAATATACACACATATATGGATATACATATATGAATATATATGTATATGCATATATATATATATATATGAATATATATGCATGTATATAATGAATATACATATATATGCATATATATATATGAATATACATATCATCTGCATACCCACACACATATATTAATATACATATGTATATATATATATATATATATATATATATATTACAATATGTATACATATACATACATGTATATATATATATATATTATATATATATATATGAATATATATACTTGTATTCACGCACAGACAGTATATGATACGTATATACATTACCTATATATATATATATATATATATATATATATATATTATATATATATATATATATATATATATATATACATTACCTATATATATATAATATATATATATATATATATACATTCCTATATATATATATATTATACACGCATATATATACGTACATACATATATTCATGCAAACGCATTCGTCAACAAATTTGTGCGATTATTATAGATTTTATTTTAAAGCTTTTATATCATAACGTTTAATTGTGTATGCATGCATATTTTAGAATTGGTTTGCGCGTGTATAATTTATGGTGCCATATGTATTTTCATTTTATGTGTGTTTGTGCGTGTGCGCGCGTGCGTACATATATATATATATATATATAAATAAATATATTTTACACATTCTCTATTCGCATATTTAAGTCGTTTGTGTGTCCTTTTATGTTTTCAGTATGTATTTACTATTGGGGCGTACTTGTATGCATGCATGTATGTATGTATGTACGTATGTATGTATATATGTACGTGCACTTACATTTATTCAGATTCTTAGAATTTATACATGTTTTTTTAAATCAGTGTACGTTATATATATATATATATATATATATATATATATATATATATATATATATTGTGTTATTTAAAATAGTTTTACATACTTGAAACATCTTATATAGAGCTCAATACATTGGATAGAGTATGTAGATATATTTATATTAAAAGTTCACATTCTTAGTCTCACTTTGGAATGTTCACGACCGTTGTGATATGTATATATATATATATATATATATATATATATATATATTATTATTATTATTATTATATCATATCGTATGATATCATCTGAGTAAACATTTTGGCCTCCGTGTCACCAGTTAACTGAAGTTTCATTACTAAGACACACACACACCTAAGGCTTAGTGGTTGAGGTATTTGGATCGCAATCGTTGTGTCCTTGAGCAAGACTCTTTATTTCACGTTGCTGTAGTTCACACACCTGGCAAGAATGAGCGGCACCTGTATTTCAAAGAGCCAGTTTTGTCACACTCTGTGTCATGCTGAATCTCCTGGAGAACTACGTTAAGGGTATAAAGTGTTTGTGGAGTGCTCAGCCATCTGTTTGCGCGTTAATTTCACGAGCAGGCTCTTCTCCTGATCGGACCAACGAGAACCCTCGTCGTCGTAAACGACGGAGCGCTAATATGTTACAGACATGCACTTCATACTTGAGGCTCTGATGAAGCAATAATGTGTTACTCAAGCACTCAACTGAATCCACTGCATCTTATAGCGGAAACAGTTGTAAGCTGATGAAGTTCTTTAATTATTTATTCCTTTGTCATTTATTTTTCTTATATATTATCATTCACACACACACACTGTATATATATATATATAGATCCTTAAATCCTTAAAAATGTTCCAGCTCTAAAGCTGCGGCCATGCTGGGGCACCACCGTTGAATGAGCTACACTAGTATGTAAAACCACCTCTGATATGTGGCACTTGGCCAACAAGGGAATTCGACGCCGCTGCCCGCATCTGTGTTTCCTGCTGAGAGGTAGGTTCATCTGGAACCCCTGACAAGAAGAGATCCAGTTTAGTTTTAAAGAAACCCACATCCATACCATGCAGGTTTCTCAGGCATTTAGGAAGGATATTGAAGAGCTGTGGTCCCCTGTAACCCAAGCGGTTGCAGTATCTGGTCCTGTATTTTGATGGTGATATATTAACATATATACATGTAATAAATATGCATGTATGTATAAAATGTTAATTTACTTATGAATGCAGAGACACCATTAGAACAGTAATTTTGGGTAAATTACTCTTAGAAAATGGAAAATATTGTCAATAAACAACCATGGGATTTGAATCCACATTCCTTGAAGACTCCAGTCAAATGCTTTACCTTTAATCTAAACTGCCCACTGAGAAATTAATCTGCAATATTGTTAGATTCTATAAAGCTAAATGTACAATTATGTGTATATAAATATAAGCAAACTAACATTTGTTTTTTATAAGCATTGAAATGTGTATTGTAGATACAGTTAAGATGATAATTTACTTTTCAATGCAGAGATGCCATTAGAACAAAGTGGAAAAATTTGTCAACAAACAGCAATTAGACTCAAACCCACATGCCTTGAAGAGTCCAGCCAAGTGCTGTACATAGTTATATATATATATATATATATATATATATATATATATATATTATATATATATATGGCCTACTCACTTAGCCAGCGGGGTGGCGTCATTCAAAGGCTAAACTATGCGAACGCATTGTGACCAGCGATGTGTAACAACATCTCATGGTCTGGTTGGTCACGTGATCACGTGATATATATATATATATATATATATATAAAATATAGATCTGTATATGTGTGTATGCACATGCATTCTGTTGCTGGGAGATTCACTTGACCACATGGTTTCCAGTTCTGTTCCACTCAGTTGTGTATTACCAGCCATGGTTCAGCAAAATGCTTTTACACGGGTTGGTGGGCCATCGCTCTAGAAAGCCCATTGCGTGTGCATGTTTGTGTGGGTATCTCTCTATATGTATATGTGTGTGCGTGTGTGTATATATATATATATATATATATATATGTTTGTAGTGCAATTTGTGGAATCCTGTGTCAATCATAGAAAAGCTCCTCTTGTGTACCTGGCTGCTATACAATATACTAATCCAATACAGAGGAGTATAATGTAGGGGTCTTGGCTTCTGAAATCCAGGAGATCCAGCTTATGAATTTTTTTCATGTGGACTATATAAACCATAAAATATGTGGTAGTATGAAAGGTTAATATATTTATTGAACCACTTGATGCCCATAAGTATGCAGTGGTTTTGCTGCTTTCATCATGCAATAATAATTTCTGTGCATAATAAATTGTTTTACATGTCAGCACCAATATATATGCTACACATTGTACAGTAGAACTCTAGAATTGAAGCATTGGGTCCCCATTATGTTCTGGCGATCTGAAGTGCTAGCCTTCTATATCTGCACTGTACTGTGCAATGCGTACATGCATATTGGTGCAGACATGTAAAATAATTTATTATATGTTGATGAAGGCTGTGTAACGACTGTAATACTACTGGATATACCAAGTGGTTCAATAAATATATACACCTACATCTATGTGTGTAGGTCCGTCAGGCTCTTTGGGAGAATGTTAAAAAGCTGTGGGTTCTTGAAACCAAGACTGTTGCAGCACAATGCAGTGACAACCTGTTCTTGCATTTGTATAGCTTTCAATGGTAAAATATGGCACAATCTCTTCCAGGATCTTCAAGATGTTTTGATATATATATATCAATATGAGCCTCTGCCTCACTAGTCCTCAGTCAAACCGTCCAATCCATGGACGTTAAACGATGATGATGATGATGATAATATTTTTATTTAGATATATATTTATATATTCAGATATATATTTATATATAGTTATATATATAATATATATATATATATATATATATATATATAATATATATATAATATATATATATATTGAAAAAGTGAAATCAAACAATGATAAATCTCAGAGCGAGTTATAAACAGTATAAACTTTTTCAATATCAGTGTCAATCGATACTGGAAAAAGTATATGTATTTGTGAAGGGAACCGACTTCTCGTCGACAACTATGATTGTCACACGCCGATGACGGGTCAATACCCTGAAACTCGAATCCGTGTGTATCATAAGTTGAAGACGGGAAGGATGGCTTCCCTTTGCAAATACTGATAGGGCACAGAAAGTGTGTCTATAGCCAGCTGGAGGAGGTGTCCTCCTGGGGCTACAAACTACAGTAGCATCCACCCTTAGGGGTTAGCCATATTCAAATGGCAAATATACGTCACGATATATATATATATATATATATATATATATATATATATATATATATATATATATATATTATATATATATATATACATATAAATTGATAAAAATTAAGAAAACAGATTTACATATCCAGGTTTTATTATATATATTTAATCACATCTTTACATGTCAGTACCTACGCGTGTTTTTGCTGCATATAGTGACATCGATTTACCTAAGTGAGGATTAATGGGTATAGTAAAGTAAACTAACTAGAGTTCATCTATATTGACTTAGCCAACATTGTTAACAAGGTATGTCCCTATTAACCCATTTTGGAAATTTACCTTTATATATATATATATGTGTGTGTGTGTGTGTGTGTATAATCATCATCATCATAAGTCTTTTCCATGCTAGTATAGGTTGGAAAGTTTAACCAGAGGTGGCCACTTAGAGATCTGTACAAGGTTCCAACCTGATTTGGCTTGGTTTTTACAGCTGGATGTCCTTAATGCCAACCACTTAGCAGAGTATGTTGGGTGCTTTTTATGTGACACCGGCATGGTTGTCTCTCTTTTGGATTGCCATAAGCGCTTTCTACATGGACTGGCATGGGCACTCTTTATGTGAACTTGCATGGAATACACACACACACCAAATTTCACTTTGCAATCACATGATTTCAGATTTAGTTCTGTGTGACACCTTGAGCAAGTGTCTTCTAGTTTAATTCTGTTTGGTGGATCTATGCCTTGTGAGTGAATTTAGTAGATGAAAATTGCATAGCAGCCCATCATATATATGTATCATTGTGTGCCTCTGTGTTTGTGTCCCCACTACACCATGTTGTAACCGGTGTTGGTTTCTTTATATCCTCATAACTTAGCAGTTGAACTGAAGAGACTAGTAGCATAAGTACCTAACCAGAAAAGCAAAAACTAAGTACTAAAGGTGATTTGTTCAAATAAATCCTTGAAGTCATTGCTACATCATGGCCACAGGTCACTGACTTAAACAATTAAAAGAAATGCACACACACACACTTGCACATACACACACACATCATTATCATCATTTAATGTCTGCTTTCCATGCAGGTATGTGTAGGATGGCTTGACTAGGAACCCAGTAAGTTGCAAAGCTGTGTTAAGCTCCAATATCATCTTTGACGTGGTTTCTATGGCTACCTGCCCTCCTTAGCACCAACCATTTAACAGAGTGTACTGGGTGCTTTTTTTCATGTCACCAGCATTATTGAGGTTGCCATATAACCAATAAGCCCAAAAAGAACAGAGAAGGATGAGAAAGAAAGGGATGATTGTCTTTGCCTTTCAGTATATATTATAGTGTAAGTGTGAATGCATGCTTTTATTTTACCACAAGTGTGTCTTTGTATTTGTTGGTGTTCCCCAAGTCATGCCTGACTGAACATCTTTACATGTGTTGGAACTGAATATATATATTGTGGCATATTGCGTACAGAATTACACTGCCTAATGTGTCCTTCCTTCCTTTCTGAAGTCAGTGGTGTGTGATCGAGGAGGAATTTGGTAGCTATTTCTTCTATATATATGTGTGTGTCAATCTTTGTGTTTGTATTTATGAACAGTCATCTAAATATGTGTGTGTATATGTTTTGTTTTTAAACATGTGTGTATCTATGGTGGAGATGTGTGTTTGTCTATTTGTTTCCTGATACAATTTAACCTCAGGCAATGCTGATACTGTAGATATGTAATCAAAGGCATTTCAGCCATATTAATCTTGTTGTTTATTAAAAATTTATTTCGTCAGAGTGATATCTTGGCCTACATTATCAAATTCTTCCTGCCCCTTCTTAAGATGTAATTAATTTGTAATTCAAGTGATCTTTCTAGCAATGCAAAATACCATGTAAAAGCTCCCCTTTTGGGTCACTTTTTCATACAAACTCACACCGTCAGATTCAGAGATAAGATATGTTCCACATTTCTCTCTCTCTATGTCTGGTAGCTGAAAGAGTAGTCTATATAATGTATTATAACTTGGTCCTTAGTTAGACATGCTAACCTGGAAGACAATAATACAAGTATGTGTTGTGCCTATTTCTGGCATGAAGTATTCATGTCTGCATCATTTTTTTAGTTATGTTTTGTAATGTGCATTATCATCCTGAAAGATTGTGTTTCCCTCCGGAAACAGTTCCGCAACCATAGGACGAATTTGATCAGATAAATTGCTTAAATAGTCTTGACTATTAATTCTGCCATGAAGGGAAGCCAGCGGATTTCTAAGATATAGCCCCCGCCCTTCGATCATCACAGATCTTCATCCATGGTTAACAGTTGGAAGAAGGCAATCTGGGTCACTTGCTTCTTTTGGTTGTCTCCACACATATGTAGACTCGGCCAGTGGTCGTAAATAAGGTAAAGGATGACTCATCCGAGAAAATAACCATTCTTCCACTGCTCTATTCTGTAGGTTTTTACTCCACTCTAAACACTTTGCAATGTTTGTTTCTGAAAGTAGTGGTTTTCTGATTGCAGCCCTCCTGTGAAATCCAGCTTTGTACAGCTCCCGGCTAACAGTTTTTTTGGAAACTGGGTTCTCGAGGTGGTCATTAAACTCTGCAGTAATTTTAGGAGCTATACTTTTGTGATCCTTTCTAACAATTCATGTAAGCATCCAACGGTCCCTATCTGAAAGTTTTGGTTTTCTTCTGGAGTTGTGTTTTGATGAGGTGGTTTTTCCCTCTTTCGCAAAGGCTGTCATTACTTTTGAGACCGTACTTCCTGATACACCAAAACATTTCATTATACTAGCACCTGTCATATGAGCACCAACAATTTGACCTCTTTGAAAGTGCGATAGATCTGTCATTTTAATGAATTTTAATTACCTTTTTCTGATGATATCTGAAAAGAAACTGCAATTTTAGCAATACATATTAAGCAACGGCAATAATAAATCAAGAAAAACATAAAAATGAGTGTTTTATAGATATTTCAAAATTATGATGCTAGGAGTTACCATTATTTTGTTACCATTATGTTGATAGGAAGTAACCACATGATTCTGGGTTCGGTCCTGCTGTATAGCACCTTGAGCAAGTGTCTTCTACTATAGTCTCTGGTTGATCAAAACCTCATGAGAGGATTTGGTAGACAGAAACTAAATAAAGCCTGTTGTATATATATATATATCATCATCATCATCATTTAACGTCCGTTTTCCGCGCTAGCACGGGTTGGACGGTTTCGACCGGGGTCTGGGGAGCTCGGGACTGCCCCAGGCTCCAGTCTAGTCTGGCAGTGTTTCTACAGCTGGATGCCCTTCCTAACGCCAACCACTCCGCGAGTGTAGTGGGTGTTTTTTACGTATATATATATATATCTATCTATGTGTGTATGACTTTGTGTCTGTGTTTGTCCCCACCCCCGTCACTGCTTGACAATTGGTGTTGGTGCGTTTACATCCCTGTAACTTAGTGGTTCAGCAAAGGAGATTGATAGAATAAGTGCCAGGCTTAAAAAAAGTCCTGGGGTCAATTTGTTTGGCTAAAATCCCTGAAGGTGGTGCTCCAGCATAACCACAGTCAGATGACTGAAATGTGTAAAAGAATATATACATTTACACATGCATATTTATATAGTTATATTTATGCATATATATATATATATATATATATATGTATGTATATCATCATCATCATCATCGTTTAGCGTCCGCTTTCCATGCTAGCATGGGTTGGACGGGTCAACTGGGGTCTGTGAAGCTGGAAGGCTTCGTCAGGCCCAGTCAGATCTGGCAGTATTTCTACGGCTGGATGCCTTTCCTAATGCCAACCACTCCGCGAGTGTAGTGGGTGTTTTTTACGTGCCACCTGCACAGGTGCCAGACAGAGCTGGCGAACGGCCACGAACGGATGGTGCTTTTACGTGCCACCGACACGGGGCCAGACAGAGCTGGCAACCGGCCACGAATGGACGGTGCTTTTACGTGTCACCGGCACGGGGGCCAGCCGAGGCTGGCAATGGACGCGAACGGATGGTGCTTTTACGTGCCACCGACACGGTTGCCAGACAGAGCTGGCAAACGGCCACGAGCGGACGGTGCTTTTACGTGTCACCGGCACGGGGGCCAGCCGAGGCTGGCAACGGACACGGACGGATGGTGCTTTTACGTGCCACCATATATGATTATGTATATATGATGATGGACTCTCCTGTTGAAGACGACAAATGAGCTTTTGCTGAATGACCTGCACATATGAGTTGTTTATAGTGATGAAATGTTTGTGCCACACATCAGCTCACTCTCTCCATCAAATCTATGGGATGTGGCTGTGTGGTAAACGGAGGTGCAGGTGTGGCTCTGTGGCATGAAGTTTGTTCTTCTTAGTCATATATTTGTTGCTTCAGTTCCACTCAGTGGTACCTTGGCCAAGTGACTTATAATATTGCCCTGGGCCAAGCCAAACCTAAAACCTTGTGGGTGGATTTGGTAAAAAGAAACTGAAAGAAGCCTGTCATACATGTATATATGCTTGTGTATGTGTGTGTTACTGTCTCTTTGTCTTGATTTTGCTTAGTAGTTGTAAACAAGTGTCACTGTTGTGCAAGCAGTGTCTTTTATTTCCAGTCTTCCATGGAAACATCTCTGGGCTTCAGGAATTATTACCCAGTTGGAACAGGTGATGGGTAGTGACAGGAAGAGCATCTGGCTCTTGAAAAATCTGCTGTAATATATTCCATTTGACCTAGCAGGCATACAAAAGTGGATATAAAAACAATGATGATGATATATATATATATATTGCATATCTTTGTAAAATGTCTCTCTCTCTACCCCTCTCCATATATATATATATATATATATATATATATACTACAAAATTAGAGAATGGAGAAACATACTTAAATCAGTAAAACATCAACTATCCGATGATACTCAATCCATACTTTAATACACCATTACATATGAGTAAAGGCAATATATAAAATGAAATGAGATATACAGTAATAGTAAAAAGATAAAGAGATATAAGTAAAAAATTTTCAAATATAATATGCAAATAAATCAAAACTGACAGCTGTTTCGGCAGTGAGGACAGTCATACCTCATTTAACCTATAAGCCATAAAGGCAGGTATAAATGAGGCATTAACAAGGATGCCCCACGGCCTCTTCAGAGAATTAAATTAAATTTGTTATAATAGTGAAAAATATTATACAATCATATACATATAAATATAAAAATATAAAAATATAAAAATGTAAAATATAAAAACTTATACATCATAATGCTACACTTATATAATATAATACACATTTGTACAAAAAAGGAAGGTAAACAGAACAAAATAAAACAAAATATATAATAGTGTATATATTAATATTAATAAGTACCGATATTATACATATTTGGCTAATAGTTTTTTTTATATAAAATTAATTTTGTAGTATTAATTTACGGCAATATTATTACCTTTACCCATATAATGCAATAGATGAACTGATTGTTTGACAATTTTTAACATCTATGTATTAATTTTGTTGGGTACCTATCTAGCAGTATATTGGATATATATTATCCCATGGTGGGTTGAATTTTCAACCCCTATCTCATTTTATAACCTATATATATATATATATATATACTGGCACTTGTGCTGATGGCACAGGAAAAAACATTCGAGCAAGGTCGTTGCCAGTGCCGCTGGACTGGCTCCTGTGCAGGTGGCACATAAAAAGCACCATTTGAGTGTGGCCATTGCCAGTGCAGCCTGACTGGCCCTCATGCCGGTGGTACGTAAAAGCACCCACTACACTCTTGGAGTGCTTGACGTTAGGAATGGCATCTAGCTGTAGAAACTCTGCCAGATCAGAGTGAAGTCTGGTGCAGCCATCTGGTTCGCCAGACCTCAGTCAAATCGTCCAACCCATGCTAGCATGGAAAGTGGAGATTAAACGATGATGATGATAATGATGATATATATATATATATATATATATATATATAGATAGATACACATATACATACATACTAGCAAAATATCTGGTATTACACAGACTGGAAATTAGTTCTAAATGGTTCAGAATTGTTCTTAATGAAGCCATATTTAGTTCAACAGAATGCTATTGCATTTCTCTTGAAACATTATCTTTGATATAAGAAATGAAATTGTTTCCCAATACTTCAGTAGCATTCCACTGTCTAATGCACTGTCGTACAGTCAGGCATTCAAATATTTATAGTATATCGTATTAATTTGTGTAAATGATACATATCTAATTCAAGCACATTTAATAAGAATACTGGATTAAGTAAATGTGAATTTAGTTACATTTCTTTTGTAGCTATTATTGAACATAATAATATATTATTATCTTTATTTCTTGAAATTTCTCTAATTCTTAAAATAATTTAAACAGTGAGTCACAAAGTAAACCACCTGTGGAAATAAAATCAATCTTGTTGCTGAACTATGTCAAAAATAGTAGAATAGACAGCCCTAGTATTTTTTTTCTTTTGGTCTGTTGTCATTGACATGATATTATATGTGTAAACATTATATGATGCGGATATGGTGTGTGATAAAATGTTTGCTTTCAAGCCACATGGTTCTTGGTTCAGTCCCACTGTGGAGGCACCTTGGGCAATTGTCTTTTAATGTAGCCCTGGACAAACTAAAGCCTTCTGAGTTGAAACTGAAAGAACTCTGTATATATATATGTGTGTGTGTGTGTGTGTGTGTATGAATGTATGTGTTTTACTCTTTCTGTGCCTCCACATTGCATGATAGTCGTAAACAAGTGTCACCATCCTGCAAGCAATGTCCTTCATTTCCATTGCATGGGTCAGCTGGAATTTACTGGGGCAAGTATTTGACAACTTGCTACCAATCCTCACTTATTTCCAAGTAAGGTAATGTTTACCTATGACCAGACATTTTTTCATGGAAGGACTTTGCTTGCATGGATTCTGACACTTGTTTACAACTATCTTGCTATGTGAAAGCAAGAAAATAACACATACACACACGCACATACATATATCAAGCTTCTTTCAATTTCCTAAAATCTACTCACAAAGTATTAGTCGGCCCAGAGTGGAGGCATGTGGCTTAGTGATTAGGGTGTTGGACTCGTGATTGTAAGATGGTGGTTTCGATTCCTGGACTGGGCGACGTGTTGTGTTCTTGAGCAAAATCCTGCATTTCATGTTGCTCCAGTCTACTCAGCTGGCAAAAATGAGTGATCCTGTGATAGACTGGCATCCCGTCCTGGTTGGGAATATATATATGCCATGGAAACTGGGAAACTAGCCCTTATGAGTCAGCATGACTTGAGTAGGCACCTTTTAAGGTAGCCCAGAGCTACGGTAGTAAACACTTGCTCCTGGTGCTGTGCAGGGGGATTGTTAAATAGCAAGTTAAATATTTCCTCAGGGTGAGAATTAGACACAAAAAAAAAATCACATCATAAGTGACCGTGTGATCATCAACAGACTCTACATATCAATAATGTTTGTGCATGTGCATATTAATATTTAAAAAAAAAACATTATATATCTATGTCTTTTATTTATTTGTATTTGTGTGTCTGTATTAAATTTATTTGCATGTATGCACGTTAATATTAAAAAAAAACATTGTGTATCTGCTTTTGTTTTTTTTTGTGTGCATATGTATGGTAATATGTTTGATCATGTGATAGTGTTAGAAATTACATAACTTACTACAGGTATGCTATTGTATTCTACATCATCAAAATATGTGTTGCAAACAATTTTATCATTCAACAAAATATTATTATTATTATTATTATTACCTGATTATATCTAAAAATTAATTATTTCATATTTTATTCCACATAACTTAATATAATATTATTGTAATTATACTTTATAATATGTATTTATATCTATTAAATTATCCAATTTATATTTTATCCTATTATTTTACATTATTTTAATTTTATTTGTAGTTTTTAAATACGAATTTATATGAGTGCATCCATGTTAAACATTTATCATGCCTACAGTTAAGAATTTTGTGCTTAGATTTTGAAATCTGGAAGATTTCATTAATAGAAAGATCATAACAGGTATTGGCTACTTTATAGGCTCTAACATGGCTGATGGTTTCTCACTTGGGGTTAAAATCCTTATTTTCGTCCTTTAATTGCCAAATAAATTTGCTTGGACTGGTGCTGATTGATTTATTTTTGTTTCTAAATGTGTTTTCATGGTTGCCGATTCTTCGCTTAATAAAATTTGCCATGGAACCTATGTAATAATAATTTAGTCTCAGATTCTATTTTGCCTCTATATACCACACCTTTCTGTTGGCAAAAATTATTAAGCCAACAGTTATCTTTAAATTTGCAATCACAGTATTTTTGTCCTTCCCTATAAATCTGTAGTCAAAATTAATCTTCTCCATAGTGTTAGTTTTTTTCCCTTATAATTCCATGGTTAAAATTGGAGAATATGTGGGTTATCTCCCTTTCTTCACTTGGAGATCTAATTTCTTGCTTATTAGAATTGGGAATTATTCTGGTTGCTTAGATATTATCATAGCACATATTTCTATTGTTATAGAAACTGTTCAGTTTTTTTGTCATTTAGTAAATAAATAAACTAAGAAACATTAAGATGGAAAAAACAAATTTAACTAATTCCATGTTAATTATCTCATAGTACTTATTTTCTTCAATAAAATATTTCGAAATAATTCTATTAAAAAATTTAATTAAATTACTTTTAACTTGTTTAGCAAATGGTATTATTAACCATATAATATCGTTTTTATTAGAAATTTTATTAAAATTATCTCAGGAGTGGCTGTGTGGTAACTAGCTTGCTTACCAACCCCATTGTTCTGGGTTCAGTCCTACTGCCTAGCATCTTGGGCAAGTGTCTTCTATTATAGCCTCGGGCCGACCAAAGCCTTGTGAGTAGATTTGGTAGACAGAAACTGAAAGAAGCCCGTCGTATATATATATATATGTGTGTGTTTGTGTATCTGTGTTTGACCCCCAACATCGCTTGACAACTGATGCTGGTGTCTTTATGTCCCCATCACTTAGCGGTTCAGCAAAAGAGACTGATAGAATAAGTACTAGTCTTACAAAGAATAAGTCCTGGAGTTGATTTGCTCGACTAAAGCCAGTGCTCCAGCATAGCTGCACTCAAATGGTTGAAACAAATAAAAGAAAAAGAAAAAAAAATTCTGGTTTATATTCATAAATGGGTATGCTGTTTAGTTTTATTTTTATGAATTTTATTATCAAGGCTTTGGGTACCGACTGCTTTATTGATTTTTAACTCTATTTTTCTTATTTCATCATCATCATCATCGTTTAACATCCGCTTTCCATGCTAGCATGGGTTGGACGGTTCAACTGGGGTCTGGGAAGCCCGAAGGCTGCACCAGGCCAGTCAGTTCTGGTAGAGTTTCTACAGCTGGATGCCCTTCCTAACGCCAACCACTCCGTGAGTGTAGTGGGTGCTTTTTTTGTGCCACCGACACAGGTGCCAGACGAGGCTGGCGAACGGCCACACTCGGATGGTGCTTTTTATGTGCCACCGACACAGGTGCCAGACGAGGCTGGCGAACGGCCACGCTCGGATGGTGTTTTTTATGTGCCACCGACACAGGTGCCAGACGAGGCTGGCGAACGGCCACGCTCGGATGATGCTTTTTACGTGCCACCGGCACGGAAGCCAGGCGAGGCTGTCATGGCCACGATCGGATGGTGTTTGTTACGTGCCCACAGCACGGAGGCCAGTCGATGCGGTACTGGCTACGGCCACGTTCGGATGGTTTTCTTATGTGCCACCGGCACTGGTACCACAAAAATACAAATTCCACTGATGTTCATCGATTTTGATTTGATTTGATTTTCACTTGCCTCAACAGGTCTTCACAAGTGTCCCAAGAAGGAAGGTATGCACAGGTGGACTGACTACGTCCCAGGTAGGGGCCATGGGTTATGGCCTCACGTGTCCTGCCGGGTCTTCTCGCGCACAGCATACTTCCAAAGGTCTCGGTCTCTGGTCATTTCCTCAGTGAGACCTAAAGCGCGAAGGTCATTCTTCACCACCTCGTCCCAGGTTTTCCTGGGTCTACCTCTTCCACAGGTTCCCTCATAATTAATAAATATGTATTCATAATCATTACTGTTATATAGATGTTGTTATAATACATAGCTTCAGGTCCTTTGCTTTTATGATTAAATTTTAGATTTACTTGCTCTGTATTATTATCATTCATACTGTACAAGTTTTGTTCACTAATTCCGGAGTGTAATATTTTATTGTTATTTAGTGTATATTTATTAAGACCATAATGCCTATTCTTCCTTGAGTATTTAGATTTTTGGTCACTTACCGTCTTATCCAAGATATTCCTATATTGTAGCTATTACTCAATTTGTGATATTTTAATTTTTGTTTATAAAGAGCCTTCCTATGCCAAGTTATAATAATCTATATTATTGTTAAAAATGTCCTTATTTGATGATACAAAATTTTTCTTGAAATATTCCAGACTAAAGAATTTGTGACAGATCTAGGATGATTACTTCAAACATTTTTATACCTTAGATTGGTATTAGGTTTATGGTAGGCTTTATGCTTCACCGTACCAAAGTTTAGGTTCTCATCTAAGAAGTTGACTGAATTATGTTAATTTTCAATATTAATGGATAGACTATTGTTTTTAAAGAATTTATGAAATTTCTTTTTATATAATTCCAGTTTCCTATTAGATAGGTTTCTAAGGGTAAAAACATTTCATCCCTATACAGAGCCCCACCTGACAAGTTCAGGAAAATCTCTAAAGTTGAATAAAATATATATATCCACTAAATTGGTGATATGTGCCAAATCAGCTGATCCCATTGTTATATCAAAGTTGTTGCTAGTATCCTCTCTAAACGAATATTGGTTGTCAAATTTGTTTTTCTGGCAGCTAAGATAATGTTAATTTCATTCATGTGTGTATATATATATATATATATATATATATATATATATACATACATGCATACACATACAGGGTGTGATAGGTAAATTGTTGCCACTTTATATTTATAATTTCATGCATACGCATTGCTTTTGATTTTGTCAACTACACAGTATAGTAGAGTCAGTTGGGCACCATCTGTGAGAAAAACACCACCATAATGCAATTCACTCTGTCAGAAATTTGGAAATAACGTGCTGTACTGCTTGGCATTCGTGCCAGATGCTCCAATAAGAACATAATCCGAGAGTGATAAAAATCAAACATCCAGGCAACATGGTGTTTGGAGTGATGGCAACGTTATGTCTCCATTCACCTTTCCACATGGCCTCAGACTCAACATGGAGGCCTATATCAAGTGCTTGGAGGAGGTAGTGCTACCCTGGTTCAAGAGGGTGGCTGCTGAAAGACCCTATCTCTGGCAACAGGACTCTGGACCATGCCACACAAGCAGGAAAACCCAATCATAGCTGTCAGACGATTTCTGCCACCATCTAACTCCCCAGACTACAACCTCCTTGGTTAGTATGTGTGGGGCACAGTTGAATGAGAGACCAACAAAGATGAACTGAAGACAAGGATTATGGCAGCAAACCGAGGAGGGCAACAAACCATCACTTTATCGTGCTGCTACTGCATAACTCTCACTGAGAGATTTAGAAATACGATATTTCTAATTTTGTAGATCAGTGAATTTATTTCACTTGAAATTCTATAAGTTTTCAACAGCGATTTAGCACCGACAGCTAGCAAAGACAAGCTACTCCAGACTGATGAAGATCAATTACCCTGAAACTAGTCTCTGAATGCTGGCTTTGTTGGGTGGAGGTGCTTATCTCCTCTCTTTGAAAACTTAAGGACACAGAACGCTTGGGGCTAAATAGCAGTAGCATTCTTCCCTTTCCTGGGACTGCCACATTATGTTAGTAAAAAACCATCACTGTATATGTATGTATCCGGACGTACATTTTTATATATGCTTGAAATATCGTTTCCATTTTCCCATCTAAAATTTTCACCGAGTATCATTCTAATATATTCACTGTGTATGTCTAATTGGCTTTTGTTGTTTCTTACTGATTTTTTATTCTATTTTCTATCTTCATGCTGAACACTCATATGTTGTCTCTAGTAGGAAAATCTATCATATATATATATATATATATATACCAGTAGGACCCATGGAAATTCCATAGAATGGAAAAAATTAAGAAGACCTATTTAAGAAAGAAAGGATGATTTGCATTTTTACAGTGTTCATAGTTTAGCTTTCTTTAAATATTCTTGTCGTTCATCGACATACATTTCCTCATGTCTCCATCAGTGTTGTCTTTTTCCCCTTCTTATTATATCTCCTCACTGTTTGTCTCTGATCCGTGCTCTATATCTGCGCATCCTTTCTCAGGCAGCTTGGAACCGTGTTTGTTGTGAATCAAGAGTTTAGGCTAAATTAACCCTTATAAACAAATATCAATTTTTTAAGCCAGCAGACGATAATTGCACTTATGCGATGGCTGCTATAAAAAATTAGTTCAATAAAAAAAATATACTTTTCAATATCAACACACCACCATCACTGCTATCTTCTCTCTCGCTTCCCCTATCCATCTCTCTCTTCCTTTCTCTTCAGCTAACTTTCTAACCACTTAATAAGTATTCCTTCCCCACTTCACTGCACATTGTTAACACTTCTCTCTCCTTCTTTTTCTCTCATCGTCTTTTTCTCTCGTTCTTCACCTCTACCTTCAGCTGACCACATGACCATTCAGCCTAAGTGTATTAATATTAATCACCTTTCTCTACTTCTTTCTCCTTTCTTCACTCCTTTCTCTCTCACTCTTACTCCACCTCTCAAACTAATATATAATGGGTCAACAAGCAAGCAAATTTTTATATAGATAGATAGATAAATGTATATATGTGTGTGTATGTGTGCAGGATAGGGAAACTAATATCAAAACACTTTGTGGTATAAAAACTAATATTTTGCATGTTTGGGGTTGTGATAGATTGTTCATGAACTATGGAATAACTTCAATGAAATATTGGTGAAATGAACTACATGGAATATAGCTTTCATAACATCATAGCTGACACAGGCTATGCAAAGGCAATAGTTTATACTACATTTTAACTAAACCTAAAGCTACAGGAGATCTTTTCCATTCATCTCTCTGTATTTGCAAAAATTGCAAGCATGATCTCAGCACCTTTCTGACTGTTTTAAAATTATCCGAAATAGATCTCTACCCACCAATAATGACCAAACTTGTAGCCAAAATCCCATAGTGTGTGTTGCAGAATGATAACTATGAATGTGAAGAATGAGTTAAGCATGAAGTCATATATTTACAGATGTTAAAGTATTCTAAAGCTATTTGGGCTGAAAGAGTGCCTCCCCCGCCTTAACTTTTTAATTACTTAAATCACATGGGAGGGAAAATGAGTATTTTTGTAGCGTAAAGAAATTTGTTGTCAACCAAGTCATCAGTTTGCTACAAATGCAGAATTATGGGCATTCTAGCCTTCCCAAATTTCTACAGATATAGTGCTTGGAGCAGATGCAAATGAAATATGTGTAATCTCATTTCATATGGATCTTAACTTTAAAAGAGCTGATTACTTGGATGCCTTTGATAAAGTTCTATTACAAAACATGATCTGAGTAAGGTTATGTTCATTCAAGACTCTGTACTAGCATAGAATTCAAAACCTAAACAGGATTATTTGTTTCTTTATTCCCCACAAGGGGCTAAACATAGAGGGGACAAACAAGGACAGACAAACGAATTAAGTCGATTACATCAACCCCAGTGCGTAACTGGTACTTAATTTATCGATCCCGAAAGGATGAAAGGCAAAGTCGACCTCGGCGGAATTTGAACTCAGAACGTAACGACAGACAAAATACGGCTACGCATTTCGCCCGGCACGCTAACGTTTCTGCCAGCTCGCCACCCTACCCAAACAGGATTATTTCAATGTCAAACTTCTACTGTTTGTCACTAAGAATGCCTGACTCAACAGATCTAAATATATTTAACTTCTGGATGTGGGATATTGTTGAGGAGAAGTCTAATGTAACAACTCACCATTAGGAAGACATTGATGTCTATAAACATAGACAAGCAATGAGGGCAAGCTCACATTTCTATAATCAGTCAATAATTACATTTTGTAACAATATTTTAATTTTTTTTTTTTTTTTACTTCGGTCAGTAAGTGTTATTTCCTATTAGCTTCTATCTAAAAATCAAAGTAAATGACTACTATTCCCTTCACATTTTGCTTTTGTGACCTGGACATCAGTGTTTTGAAATTGACCTATTCTCCATTAGATTTCAGACAGATTCAGCACCAAGTTACTGAAGCAGAAATATCATTATAGCAAATATTCTGCTCAATATCACAGATTTCTTTGTCGGTTGCTTGATCTTAACTACTTGATCATGTCCCTTAGCGGTTGACAATATGTGCATCTCTGATCATGCGCAGGGATAGTGGAGAGCATTATAGCCATGTGTTGAGAGGGATTCCTTGGAGTTTGAATAAATGTAACAAAAGCAAAGTTTGAAAGAAATATTAACCATTTTTCATACTTTCAAGGAGTAAGCAAATGGGAAATAACTGTTGCTACACAGGGACAAAAATCGTGAAAATATTCGCTAACATCTTGCTTTATGTGATGACAAATTAGCATAAAAATTTCAAGCTTCTATTTGTTTCATACCTTAGGAGTGGCTGTGTGGTAAGTAGCTTGCTAACCAACCACATGGTTCTGGGTTCAGTCCCACTGCGTGGCACCTTGGGCAAGTGTCTTCTACTATAGCCTCGGGCCGACCAAAGCCTTGTGAGTGGATTTGGTAGATGGAAACTGAAAGAAGTCCATCGGATATATGTATATATATATGTATGTGTTTGTGTGTATGTTTGTGTGTCTGTGTTTGTCCCCCCAACATCGCTTGACAACCGATGCTGGTGTGTTTACGTCTCTGTAACTTCGCGGTTCGGCAAAAGATTCTGGTAGAATAAGTACGAGGCTTACAAAGAATAAGTCCTGGGGTCGATTTGCTCGACTGACGGCGGTGCTCCAGCATGGCCACACTCAAATGACTAAAACATGTAAAAGAGTAAAGAGAGAGTAGTTACAGGTTTTGAAATTTCTGAATCCAGTCTCCATTTGACTATCTTGCCCTCCTCCTCATCATCATTTTGACATCAACTTTTCCACTGCTAGCATGGGTCAAACAGGACTACACTGGGGTGGAGTTTACTGCTGCTTGATACTCTTTCTGACACCAATCCTCATCTGTTTTCAAGCAAAGAAATAATCCCATTGTCTATCAAACAATGAAAAGTCATCACAGTCACACAGAGAATTGGAAACAAATGAGATCCTTTGAATATGCCTTTTATTTACAAATGTATATTGACATGTTGCACATGTCAAGAAGCATGGACCTTCTTTTGCAGTGGACTACATGCAATATTACCTGC
>NC_043000.1:99546590-99584090 GCF_006345805.1 Octopus sinensis
CTTCATATTTGTATACTTACTGTTATATATAAGTGTATGTAGTCATATAATGTTTTATATATATATATATATATATATCAGCGCCGCCCCGACTGGCCTCCGTGCCGGTGGCATGTAAAAGCACCATCCGTTCGTGTCCGCTGCCAGCCTCGCCTGGCCCCGTGCCGGTGGCTCGTAAAAGCACCATCCGTTCGTGGCCGTTTGCCAGCTCCATCTGGCACCTGTGCAGGTGGCACGTAAAAAGCACCCACTACACTCACGGAGGGTTGGCATTAGGAAGGGCATCCAGCCATAGAAACACTGCCAAATCAGACTGGGCCTGATGCAGCCTTCTGGCTTCACAGACCCCAGTTGAACCGTCCAACCCATGCTAGCATGGAAAGCGGACGCTAAATGATGATGATGATGATGATACACCATCCGAGCGTGATCGTTGCCAGAGCAGCCAACTGGCTTCCGTACCCGTGGAACGTAAAAGGGCACCATTCGAGCGTGATCATTACCAACGTCACTTCACTGGCACCTGTGCCGGTGGCACGTGTAAAAAGATTCGAGCGAGGTCATTGCCAGTACCACCTGCGAGATCAAGATTGGAGCCTGGTGCAGCCATCTGGTTTGCCAGCCCTCAGTCAAAATCATCTAACCCATGCGAGCATGGAAAGCGGATGTTAAACGATGATGATGATATATATATATATACATACACATACACAGACATGCAGGAAATAAATAGACACCTTTAATTTTCAGAATCTTTTTAATACGCAAAGCGAACAATTGAAATGTAATTGATAGGTAGGACTATATACTTTAGTATTTTGCCGTTTTTAATTCAGAAACTCTTTTTGGCATTGAACTGATGTGCTTTGTGATTGTCTCTTGTGGAATTTCTGCCCACTTTTCATGCAACAATTGAAACAATTCATCTTTAGATTTAAGATTCTGCCAAGTTTTTTGTATAGCTCTATCTAGTATGCTCCAAAGATTTTCAATTGGGTTCATGTCAGGAGATTGGCTCGGCCAAGGAAGCTTTTTGATCCCATTTTCAGTCAACCATTGTTGATTCCTTTCAATGTGTGGTATGGAGCCCCATCTTCCATGAATAAAAACTCATTTTTCGTTATTATTGTGTGAATACATCGGAAATAGTGCTTGCTTAACCCTTTTAATACCAACCCGGCTGAAACCGCCTCTGGCTCTGTAGTACAAATGTTTTATTTTCATAAGTTTTGAATTAAAATCTTCCACCACACCTTAGTCACAATTTATGTTCCTAACACCAGCTGAATGATAACTAAGTTATTTTACTAAATTCTTTGTTATATTTGAAGTAATTGAAAGAGACACAGAGCATCTCAAAATAAATATGGTAACGAAAGGGTTAAGTATTTCGATGTATTTTTCAGAGTTTATGGTGCCAATACATTCGATCAGAACGACCATTGCTGGTGACAGCTCTCCATACCATTTCACAGATACCACCAAGTTTCACAGTTGGTTGGAGTTGTTTCAAATTATATTCTTGATTGGGAAGCCTCCAGACCCAAATACGTCCACTGACTGAAAATAATGCAAATCTAGATTCATCTGAGAAAATCACTTTATCCCAAAATGAACTGGATTTTTCTGACATCTCCTTAGCCTATTTCTTTCTTTTCATGATATTAATCGGTTGAAGGAGAGGTTTTCTTCTAGCTGCTCTTCCATAATAGCCAAGCTTATGCAGATACGTAACACACGTTCTTGAATGCAAAGGACATGTGAAAATGAATGCAAAGGACATGTGAAAACTAGAAAGAGATTAAGCTAGTATGTTCTGATGGATGTGCAACATCAGTGTGCATGTATAACAGTGTAAATGTGTTGAGTGAAAAACTGGGTAGAAGAGGAATGAGACGTAGGGTGCAAGAGAGAAGTCATCACTGGGATGCTCATGTGATACATCTGTTTGTTCCTTCTCGAGCCATGCCTGGTTCATAAGGGCTGGTTTCCCAGTTTCCTTGGTGTATAGGTTTCCCACCTGGACGGGACGCCGGTCCGTCACAGGTGAGCTGCAAGATGCGGGAGGAAAGAGTGAGAGAAAGTTGTGGTGAAAGAGTCAGCAGAAGTTCGCCATTACCTTCTGCCAGAGTCACGTAGAGCTTAGGTGTTTCGTTCATACACACAGATATCGCCCAGTCTGAGATTCGAACCCTCGATCCCTCAACTGCGAGTCTGCTGCTCTAACCACTAGGCCATGTGCCTCCACATGTGATACATCTGGATGAGAACAGATACATAAAGAGATGCTGATTGCTTGAAGTGGATGTATCTTGTGGAGGATGGAGCCCAAGGAAAATGTGGGATGAAGTAGTGAAGACTGATGTCAAGATGTTGAAGCTCATGGTGGAGAGGACGAAGGCTATAGATTACTGGTGTTTTGCAGTGCTCAAGAGACCCATCTCTTAAAGCATTATGTTTATACACAAACTGGGCCCAATCTCTGCACCTGATTTGTTGCTGTCAAGTTCTCTTCATCTCTTATATATTTGTAACATCCATCTCTCCCCATCACTTTTCTAACATTTTCATCCCTTTTATGCTACTTTGTTACTCCATCTCTCTCTGAAACAATTTACTTTAACATCTATTCACTACTCTCAGTATCATGGACAAACAGACATTAAATGATGACCATGATTTCCAAAATGGAGGCTAACACTGTTCTCCATGTGATCAGCTTGAAAAATTTTTAAGACACTAGGATATTTTACTACTTTTTTTTAACATGAAACCAATGGTAGCTTTAATTCACAAATAAAGAAATTATATTCACCAATGTGGTGTTGAGCACTCATTTTCATCCCTTGACATTTAAGTATATATATATAAATATATATATGTATATATGTATGTATATATATGTATGTTTGTATGTAAAGTTAAAGTTTATGTGTGCTTTTAGTTTTTAATTAGCTTCAGCTTAAGAGTCAAGTACATACCAGAGCACTACTTCAAGAGTACTTAACTTTTGGGGAGTAAGGGAGTTTGATGCT
Organism: Octopus sinensis; assembly: GCF_006345805.1. NCBI lineage: Eukaryota > Metazoa > Mollusca > Cephalopoda > Octopoda > Octopodidae > Octopus > Octopus sinensis. The sequence goes on from NC_043000.1 coordinate 99,549,626, forward strand.
ACTATCTTCAGTAGTGTTTCTTGCTGTATCATTTGTTCAACAACGAATTTCAGATAAACCACATACCCCTGGATATATCTCTGCAAATAATAACTCTCTACTCGAATGGGCTGTGGTGACCAAAGAACTGTTCATACGAAACACCTAAAAATATATTTTCCAGGTGGTGTTTATTAAGTTAGACTTATCTAAGTAAATCTATTTCTTCACTACTCACAAGGGGCTAAACGCAGGACAAACAAGGACAGACAAACGGCTTAAGTTGATTACATCGACCCCAGTGCCTAACGGGTACTTAATTTATTGACCCCAAAAGGATGAAAGGCAAAGTTGACCTCGGTGGAATTTCGACTCAGAACGTAATGGCAGACTAAATACGGCTACACATTTTGCCTTGCATAACTGGTACTTAATTTATCAACCCCGAAAGGATAAAAGGCAAAGTCGACCTCGGCGGAATTTTGACTCAGAACATAATGGCAGACGAAATATAGCTACGCATTTCGCCTGGCGTGCTAACGATTCTGCTAGCTCAGTGAGTGTGTGTATGTTTGTATCTTGCCTTGATCTCACATGATGTCACTGTCATGCAAGTGTTGTTATGCATTACTGTTATTGCTTGGAAACAGGTTGCGTTTTGGCAACAGAAAGGACATCTATAGAAAATCTGCCTCAATAAACTCCGTCCAACTTATTCAAGCAGCAAGTATGGAAAAGCAGATGTTAAAAGGATGGTCAGAATGATGATAATGATATAAGAGAAGCATTGTTTTGGGATAGTAGCCCATCTTCTTCTTCCTTTATGTCTTTAACCCTCCAACGTGGAGTATTGGCCACTTATAATTTTTGGCTTCTGTAATTTTTGGCTTCTGTACTTATACTCTGTCAAGAATGTCGCCCTTTCTCTAGTTCCTTTTGTGTTGATCTCTGCCATGAGTTCTTAGGCCTATCTCTCCTATATCCATCCGGTTCCTACTGTAAATCACTTTTCACTGCATTTGGTGTGTCTTTTCTAATTGTGCTACCAATCCACTTCCACTTTTTCTAATATATTTGCTCCCTAATCGAAACTTCATTTGTTCTTTGCCATAGCTCCATATTGCTTATGGAGCCCATTATCCTTCATCAAAAGAAAGAGCTAAACACAAAGGGAGCGAGAAAGAGAAAATAGTCCGCAAGACGGAGATAAAATACAGGCATATTGTTGAGATAAAAGGGAAGAAATATACACATCAAAGAGTAAAGAAGAGAAGAAAAAGGGATGTGTTGTATACTTTTAGATGCTTTTCGGTAATCAATCCAGGCCATGTTAAAGGTTGTTTTTATTCATTTTAGCTGTCTTCTCTAATCTTGTAGATACACAAAAGTTGTTCTTTACAAAAATAAATCCCTTTCTCACATTCTCTCTGTTCCTCCGATATTATGTTATTTGCTGAATAACCAGCCTGTTGTAAAGCATAGATTTAAGTATGGAAGGTAGAGTATGTTGTTGCTAAGCATGTTGTAGGCCAATAGTTTTGAGAATCTCTTTAATAATAATATAGTGAAGGCATATGGCTCAGTGGTTAGAGCGTCGTGTTCACAGTCATGAGGCAGTCAGTTCAATTCCTGGACTAGGTTGTGTGTTGTGTTCTTGAGCAAGACACTCCAGTTTGCTCAAGTGTAAAAATGAGTTGCAACATCACTGGTGCCAAGCTGCATTGCCCTTTGCCTTTCCCTTGGATAACATTGTTGGTATAGAGAGGGGAAGCTGCTCTGTATGGGCGACTGCTGGTCTTCCATAAACAACCTTACCTGGACTTGTGTCTCGGAGGAGAACTTTCTAGGTGCAATTTCATAGTCAGTCATGACCAAAAGGGGTGTTTAATAATAATAATGGTAATCATTTCAAATTTTGGCACAAAACCCAGTAATTTTGGGAGAGGGTATAAGTTGATTACATCAATCCCAGTGCTCAAGTGGTACTTATTTCATTGACCCCAAAAGAATTAAAAACAAAGTCAACCTTGGTAGCATTTGAACTCAGACCGTAAAGATGGACAAAATGCTGCTAAGCATTTTGTCCGGTGAGTTAACGATTCTACATTCTCGCAGCCTTAATTATGATAATAATTCTTTCTACTATAGTCACAAGGACTGAAATTTGGGGGGCAAGGGATAGTCAGTTATATCAACCCCAGTGCTTGACTGGTACTTAGTTATTGATCCCGAAAGGATGAATGGCAAAGTTGACCTCTGTACACTTTGAACTCAGAATGTAGAGACAGGTGAAATGCTGCCAAACATTTTGTCCCACATACTAATGACTCTTCCAGCTTGTTGCTTAATAATAATAATAATAATAATAATAATAATAGCAATAACATGGTTTTCTGCAGCTCAACTCTTTGATAGAGCTGCATTCCTGGACCAAGAAAAGACCAAGCTTAGGTACCTGGTATCTGAGGTGTCAAGCATTCATTGCTCTCTACTTTATGGGCAATACTGTTGGTGGAAATTCTATGGTAGCAATATTTAGAAATCTAGTGGTGAGTAAGAGTGATGACATTCTTGGGGAAACTCTAGGCATCGGCCAGGATGAACAGGCTGGTCTGTTTCAGTGAACTTTTGGGCCTGATACTACTTTGGATGACTTTCAGAAATCCCTGGTGGTGCTTCTGAGGAGAGGGAGGAAGAGAGAGAGAGAGAGAGAGAGAGAGAGAGTATCATACATTAGCTTTTCTTTGGGTTGGATGGGACTTTCAGTTTCTTCATAGTTATCAACTGGTTCACACACATGCATGCACACACACAAATTTAAACAAAAGCAAAAAAGAAAAGCAGGCTAACTTTTTTGGTATTTTTTCCAATATGATTATGGCTTACGAGGATTTATAGTGGATGTGACTGAAAGATTTAAGGACAGGATTCATCAAGTTTATCATGCACCATTTGAAGCAGTAAGTGAGAGTGGAAAGAGATATTCTGTCCTCAAACAAATTTGATGAAAGGTTGTAGCAAGTGGCAAGATTAAATTATAGTTTTAATAGAGGTCCAGAGAGGCCACCATTTCAATTCTGCTTGAAGTTTGTAACTGGAAGAGGGCAACTGCTTTAGAGCACAATGTGGTCATGGGTTTAGGGTCCTTTAACTTAACCTTATAAAAAGGGCAATTCCTAACCCTTATGAGTGCCTGTGTATTACTTTAATGTAAACTTGTCAAGTATGTTTTCATATTGTATTACATTTTTGCTCCTCCTTCATTTCTTATATAAACATAACTTCATAAGATTTTGCAACAATTTTGTGTGTGTGTTATGTTGCATGTGTGTATGAGCAGGCACAAAGCCCCCATCACCAAATAAAGAAAAGATTTTGTTGTAAAGTACTGGAGATGATGTATTTGACTAGGCTCTTCCCACAATTGAGAGACCTTGTACCAATGATTGAAACCATTGTTATTAGTATGCATATGTATGCGTGTGTGTGTGTGTGTGTATATATATATATATATATACACACATCCCATGATCCAGTGATGTCATTCATAACCCTATGTATTTTTACATGTGTCTAGGAATGCATTCAAACATGTTAAATATAACTTTAGATGAACACACACACACACAGACACATATGTTCTTATTGAACAGTGAGAATGAGTGCTCAACACTGCATTGGTGGATGATGTTAAGCAATGATGATGATGGTCCTCTTTATTTGTGAATTAACCAGGCTACAATTGGTTTCATGTTATGAGAGGTATATATTTCTCAGCAATTTTCAAGCCCATTGCATGGGACATTGGTGTTCATTTCCATCTTGGATGAAAACATAAGATCACCATGCTGTAATTTTATCATGTTCTCATCCATGATTGCAACAACACCAACATCTCATGCAATAAGCTTGAAAATTGTTAAGGGATATACCTCTCTTAACATGGAACCAATAATAACTTGATTAGCACTCAAATAAAAAAATGTGTGTGTATATAGGCGCAGGAGTGGCTGTGTGGTAAGTAGCTTGCTAACCAACCACATGGTTGCGGGTTCAGTCCCACTGCGTGGCATCTTGGGCATGTGTGTTCTGCTATAGCCCCGGGCCGACCAATGCCTTGTGAGTGGATTTGGTAGACGGAAACTGAAAGAAGCCTGTCGTATATATGTATATATATATATATATGTGTGTGTGTGTGTGATTGTGTGTCTGTGTTTGTCCCCTAGCATTGCTTGACAACCACCCGTCACTTAGCGGTTTGGCAAAAGAGACCGATAGAATAAGTACTGGGCTTACAAAGAATAAGTCCCGGGGTCGATTTGCTTGACTAAAGGCGGTGCTCCAGCATGGCCGCAGTCAAATGACTGAAACAAGTAAAAGAGTATATATATATATATATATGTGTGTGTATATGTATATATATATATATATATATATATATATATATATATATATATATATATATATTGTGAAACAAACTTTGTAACCACACAGCCATACTGGAATCTTCATCTATCTTTTATTTTATCGCCCACCATTATTTTTGTCACCTCTACTATTGTCAATCACTCTGTTACTCCTCACCTTTTTACATTTTTATCTCATCATCCATCTCTACCTTTGTTCATCTTTACTATTGCAAATCACTCCCCTGCCTACCTTGCCTTCATCCAGATAGTTCTGCCTTTTTTTCATTAACTCTTTAGCATCCAGTCAAATGTAATGCTTATTTATTGACATTGTTTTGTATTAATCCTGCATTATCTCATAGCTTTGAGATTTCAATGATGTCATCATCGTCATCATCATTGCTTAATGTCCACTTTCCATGCTAGCATGGGTTGGATGATTTGACTGAGGACTGGTGAACCAGATGGCTGCACCAGGCTCCAATCTTAATCTGGCAGAGTTTTTACACCTGGATGCCCTTCCTAACACCAACCCAAGAGTGCAGTGGGTGCTTTTACGTGCCACCGGCACAGGGGCCAGTCAGGTGGTACTGGCAACGTCCTCACTTGAATGTTTTTTTCACGTGCCACTGGCACAAGCACCAGTAAGGCGACGCTGGTAACGATCATGCTCAAATGGTGCCTTTTACATGCCACCAGCACGAAAGCCAGTTAGCTGCTCTGTCAACGATCACGCTCAGATGGTGCTCTTTGCACCAAATTACTTTGTTGATTAGGTGAGAGAGGCTAGATTTGGCTGCTTTGAGCATAAAATAAGTAGAATATTTAGACTGGATATGGCCACTCATCCTTACCTTTCTCCATTTCTGTTATTACCATCACTCCCACATATTTCTGCTGCTTCTTATATTCTTCTTCCTTTCATCCTCTCACCCACTCTGGTCTTTCTGATATTGTTGCATTCTCTCTCCTTTGAACTACACATTTCTAGCTTTTCTTTCATTATTCTTTCCTCTACTGCTCCCACTATAAATTGATTGGCTGTGTATGAGCAGAAAAGGTGTAGGGTTATGAGGGTTCTCTAGTCCTGACTCATGGAGGACTTTGAATCTCTCTAGCATTGGGGGTCACAAAATAATTTACCCAGTACATTCTGTAAAGTGACTGGTATTTGGTAGGGCATCCAGCTGTGCAGATTAACCCTTTAGCATTTAAACCGGCCATATCCGGCCAAAAGTATTCTACCTGTTTTATGTTCAAACTGGCCAGATCTGGTCTCTCACACCAACCCTACAATATCATCTTAAAAATTAACAGCTACCTCATCAAAATCTCATAGCTACAAGATAATGCAGATTAGTTCAAAACAATGTGGATAAAAAAGGATTAATTTTGGTAGAATAATGTGAACACTAAAGGGTTAAGCACAGATGATATGCAAGAACACTGTATAAACAGTTGCTCTGAAAGGGAAATGACCTGGACTGTGACAACCTGTGCAACCCATGTCAGAAGGGAAAACATGTAAAATAGTAAGGATAATGATGATGAGGAAACACTTATGCATGCACTATGTTTGTTTATTCAGTTTTATATAGGTATGATGATATGACTTAGTAGTTAAAGTATTGGACTCATGATTGTAAGATTGTGGTTTCGATTCCTGGAACAGGCAACGTGTTGTGTTCTTGAGCAAAACTCTTCATTCCATGTTGCTCCAGTTCACTCAGCTGGAAAAAATTAGTAATCTTGTGACAGACCGGTGTCCTGTCCAGGTGGGGAATACATACACCACAAAACTGGGAAACTGGCCCTTGTGAGTCAGTATAATTTGAGATGGTAACTTCATCTTTTACCTTATAGGTATGATGGTAATAACTCTGCAAAATGTTTTTTTTCTATACATGTGTGTGTGCATATATAAATGAATAAATGTATATATATATATATATATATATATACACAGGCACATACACATATATGTGTAAAGAAACGCAAATGTTACTATACAATAGAGAGAAATTTGTATTTTGATGTATGTATATGTTGAAAGAAAACACACACCAACAACAGCAGATAGAAAATTATAAATTTTTATGTTAAATAAACTCTTACAATAATAAATCTCTGAACGAGGTATACATACTTCACATAAATTCATACACCTTTTTATTTAATTATTCAATTATTATTTCTTGGAAATTAATATCTTTAGGAATCATTTGAAATAAAATAATTTGATGGGAATTTATTTGTCTATTTATTGTTACTTATTTTTTTCTTTTTTAGTAAATCGCTTTCTATCATAATGTTCTTCTATAAGCAACACATCACGTGTCTTAGAGTAGGTAAAAAAAAATATATATGTAACAGAGAGAGGAAAGTCTATGTGCTGCTTGCAAATGTGAAAAGACTTTATTGTTTAGAATATTCAATATTCAGGATAGATTGAAAGAGCACAAGGAATGTACCGGAATGGTTATTGTCATCTGGTATTCTGGTTCTTGTGTGTATGTGTATAATGTGTGTGAATATATGTGGGTGTGTGGGTATGCAAATGTGTATGCTATTCTATATATGTGTATATACTACTTTTTGTCAACTATTAGAGAGTAGAAGCAACATTAGTAAACTACTGCTACTACTACTACAAGAAGTAGCAACAGAGATGTGATATGAGGGTAATAGAGTCATTATGTGAGCAATTGTTGCAAAAACAAATAAATATGAGATCAATTTTGTGAAATTAATTATTTAAGGTGTTTTTGTGGTAAAGTTTGACATAGAAATGGAAGCATGGCTGTGTGTTGCTGTGAAGTTCACTTAGCAGCCATGTGCTTTTGGGTTCTGTCCCACTAGGTGGTACCTTGGGCTGATCCATGTTTTGTGAGTGAAAGTTAGTAGATAGAAAGTGTATGAAAGTCTCAAATATCAGTATCTTCATCATCATTGTTTATATTTATTTTCTATGTTGGCATGGGTTGCACAGATCAACCTGGTTGGAGTTAATTCATATTTAATGGATTAACTTTAGCTGACCCTGGCTGCTCCCACTTTTCTTACATTATGGATCTTAATTTAACCAACTCGCATGGTTTTGTGCTGGCACTAGAAGTTATTACCATTATGATAATTATTAATTGAAGAGGGGTCTTCCAGGAGAATCATTAATGCATTTGACAAAATGCTTAATAGTATTTCTTCAAGCTTTATGTTCTGAGTTCAAATTCTGCCTATATCGACTGTCTTGTATCCTTTAATAAAATAAGTACCATTTAAGCACTGGGGTCAATGTAATCGACTAGCCCCCTCCCCCCAAAATGTCAGGCCTTGTGCCTATAGTAGAAAGAGTTATTACTATTACTAGAGCATGCCAATGGTAAAAATTTATGTGTTCAATGAAATGAAATGTCATATGTATTGAGCAGTTGTGGTGTGTGTGTAAATGGAAGTAGAGAAAATGTTCAAGTGAGATTTGGAAATGTGTATTGAGCTTTCAACATTTTAAAGCTTGTTGATTAAATGCGAAAACTGTCTTTATATGTATTAAGCTTCAAACATTTTCAATTAAGTGTTCAGAAAAACACATGCTGAGCATTAGATATTCAGAAATTGTGAGCAACAAAGATCTTTGGGCCATGATCAAACAGGAGCCCATTGGTCAACAAATAGCGAAATGTAAGTAAAGATGGGTAGGCCTTACATTAAGAAGAGAAGACCAAAATTATGTTTGGTAAGACCAGACTTTAGGATTGGAACCTAGTAGGGAAAAGGAAGGTAGAAAACCCCAAAGATCATCAAGCAGAGATCAACAGTACAAGAACTGATGATGACATGGGGCCAAATGAAGGCAGAAAAAAAAATCCCCTAAATAAACCACATTGGAAGACTGTGAAGAGTTCTGTGTTTCACTAGGATTCTGTTCAAACCTTGATGATGATGATGTACCTGTTAAACTAGGGTTGATCTAATGAACTGTATGTATATCCTCTAAATTTGAAGTCTTTTTGGCTCTGCTAGAAATCAGTAACTGGAGAGTAGTGACTTGAAGAATTGGACAAGATGTAATATCTTCACAGTAGCCGGTTACATTCCAATCTTTGTTCTTTTTATTAAAAAATCCCACCAATGTTGGTATTTTGCCTTTCATATTTCCAGTGATGGTGGGGGACAAAGCAATGCAAGGCAGGACAGAGAATAGAAAGAGCTTAAAGTACCAGTTGTATATTGTGGGTAGTTCAGGCAGTTACCTCATTTCTAGCATTCCACGTTCTCCAAAAATTTAGATAAATTATGGAAAGAAAAGAATTTGTAGTCTCGTGCCAATGTCATCATCACCACTACTATCACCATCATTATTGTTGTTGTTGTTATTATTATTATTAGTATTATTAGCAACATCATCATCAATGTCATGTTTATTTCATAGTGATGAAATTCTGTGATCTATTTATAGAAATCTAAAACTTTTTGAAACTTTGCTCATGACACAGTTCCCATGCCAACCAAAGAAATAGTTTTTTTTTTCTTTTTCTCTTTTTCTTTAAATCTTGTTAACAAGTAATATTTTGTTTGTTTTATTCTCTGTTTGTGTACACACACACACACACACACACACACACACTCATATATATGCATGCACCCACACATATATTTCACAAGGGTGTGTTATATTCTGTTTCTCTTTTTGTTTTGTTTCAAATTGAATTTATATATTTATTATTTTATTCAATTTGCTGTAGATGATGGTGGCTGGTTGTGGGGTGGAGTGGGGAGTGTTATTTTCCGTTTGTTTTCTGGGTTTCTTTTTTGTAATCCTTCATGAACTTAAGCATGTGATCGAAATCCTCTCATTAGAATCTTATGAAATATATGATGATGATGATCGTTTCTACTATAGGCAAAGACTTGGAACTCATGGGTAGGAGGATAGTTGATCATATCGACCCCAGTTCTTGATTGGTACTTAATTTATCGACCCCAAAAGGATGAAATGCAAAGTCGATTTCAGCAGGATTTGAACTCAGAACATAGTGACAGATGAAATACCACTAAGAATTTTGTCCAGCATGCTAAAGATTCTCCCACCTTGCAGCCTTGAATAGTAATAATAATAATAATGATAGTAGTAGTAGTAATGATGATGACGATGATGACAACATAATGGAAACTAATATGCACAAATCAAATTTTGCAACATCACTACATCACATATAAAAAAATGACATCGCTTAATTGGCAGCCAATTTCAGCTTGCACACCTGTGCTCTTTCCAAAACTTGCACCATAACCCCCTCAAGAGTTTCAGACCCCACTTCTCTGAATTCCCTTTTGATGTTCTCCTTCAGTTGCACCAGGGTCTCCTGTTTGTTGACATAAACCCTCTCTTTCAGTCATCCCTGCAAGAAAAAAATCCAGTCGAGTCAAGTCTGGGGAACGTGTAGGCCAGTTGATATTGCCGTGGCAGAGGATTATTCTCTCTCCAAAGCACTGCCATTGCAACTGCATTGATTCTCTTGCAGTATGAGCAGTTGCCCCATCTTGCTGGAACCATGTGTGAGGTCTACTTTGAATGGCCGGGTGCAAAAAGGTCTCAATCATGGATACCTGAAAGAGAGGATTTACGTAAAAAAACTGAAGACCCTGCTGCAACTGAAGGGGAACATCAATAAAGAAATCAGAGAAGTTGGGTATGAAACTCTTGAGGGTGTTAAGATGCAAGTTTTGGAAAGTGCGCGGGCATGTGAAGCTGAAAATGGCTGCCATTTAAGCAATGTCATTTTTGATATATGATGTGTTGCAAAATTTGACTTGTGCATATTAATTTCCATTATGTCCCTTATATTGTATCAAAATTTCATGCATTTATTTGTACAGTTAAGAAAGTTATTAAATTTTGAAACCCATCGTTGACTTTTGGGACGCCCTGTATATGTGTGTGTGTGTAAATATTTCTTACTTTTTTTTTTATTTCTTTATTGCCCACAAGGGGCTAAACATAGAGGGGACAAACAAGGACAGACAAAGGGATTAAGTTGCTGACATCGACTCCAGTGCATAACTGGTACTTTATTTATCGACCCCAAAAGAATGAAATGCAAAGTCGACCTCAGCGGAATTTGAACTCAGAACGTAATAGCAGACGAAATGTGTGTGTAAATATATATACACATATATAGAAACCATGCCAATGTGGAAAATGGACATTAAAGGATGGTGATGATGATATACATATATGTAGATACTCTCACACACACACACACATATATATATATGTATATGGTTGTGTGATTAAGCAGTTTGTTCCACAACCATGTGGTTTCATGTTTGTTCGCAGTATGTAGTAATTTAGGCAGGTGTCTCCTACAGTTGCCTCAAGAGACTGTTTAAAAAGTGTTTTTGGTGGCTTGTACTAGCAAGAGTTGTAACTGGCACTGTAGAGAACTATTTCTAGTTGTAAATCACAGTTGTTAATGAACTAAGCTAAATCTTTATAAGCTCTCAAAGCTGTTGATACTATCTTTTTCATCTCATTCCAACCTCTCAGTAAATAAATAAATAAATAAATAAATAAATAAATAAGACCACCCCTCTAAAAAAATTAAAAAGCACAGAGTGCCATCTGACTGATTTGTAAACTTGTAGTTGCAAACACACAGACACACGTATTTCTTTAATCTGTTTCTTCTACTTGCAGTTATTGCTTCTCTTGAACTATCAAATCGTGTTCTTCCTTCCATCCCCCCATTCATTTTACTGCTCTTGTGTTCTTGTCATCTTTAGTGTGGTATGTGGTGTATCTATCTTGCTTCTCACTACAAAACTTGCACTGAACATTTCCCTGCTAGACATGCCCAGAGCTGCAAACAACCACCTTGATCTCCGTCACTACTCATATTTTGTTTACCTACAAGCAATCAACAGATAGAAATTCCAACTGAATTATAGGTGAAAGCATGACTGAATGGTTATAAAAATCGGCCTCAATACCATGATCTTTTGGGTTCAATCTCATTGCATAGCATATTATGTAAGAGTTTTCCATTGAGAAATGGAAACCAGTATAATGTCCCTTCTTTTTTTTTTTTAATATTTTATACTGAAACAATGCTACAAGAATTTGTAGGGCCATACTTATCATTTATTGAACCCTTCCCAGTATATTACTAGAGATAGCGTTAATGATTCCAGAGGATCAAATATAGAGATGACCACAGTAGGATGAACAGGTATGGAAATAAATACTAAGAGATATTTTGCTTTGGACATTACTGCCTCTGAATCATTCTTGTATATTAAAAAACACATTAAAATATGTGTGTGTTTATATAACAAATACGCTCGAACATATTGTGTATTTTGATAGTTTTTGTTTACTAGGTAACCATGGTGTTTTCTACCTCCATTTATAGAGAGACGTTATGTGCCATTGGCCATTTGATTCAGATGAGTCACCAATACAACTAAGCACTTTATAGATGCAAAACCCAATGGTCTCTCTGCCCAGCCATAAAAACCAACTTTGAATAATTATGTATGTATATATGTATGCATGTATGTAAGTGTGTACATATATATGTATGTGTATGTATATATATATATGTATGTGTATATATGTATATATTTGTATATATACATATATATGTATGCATGTATGTGAATATGTATGTATGTGAATATATATATTTATATATATATGTATATATTTGTATATATACATATATATGCATGTATGTGAATATGTATGTGAATATATATATTTATATATATATATATATATATAAACATATATATATATATATACACGTATATGTGTATATATATATGCATATACATATATAAGTGTATATATATAGCTATATGTATGTATATATATATGTATATATATATATGTGTGTGTAATATGTGTATGTATCTATACATGTATGTTTGTGTGTATGTATATGTGTGTATGTATATGTATGTGTGTATGAATGTGTATATGTGTATGTATGTATATGTGTGTGTATATGTATGTATATATGTGTGTGTGTGTGTGTGTGTGTGTGTATGTATGTATATATGCCCTTTCTATTATAGGCACAAGTCTGAATCTCTAGGGCTGAGGTATTGTTGATTACATCAACTGGAAATTATTTCATCAACCTCAAAAAGACGAAAAGCAAAGTTGACTTCAGTGGAATTTGAACTGAGATCATACAAATAGACAAAATACCATTAAGCATTTCATTCAGTGTGCTAACAGGTCTGCCAGCTCATTGCCTTATGTATGTATGTCAACATTATTTTAATGTCCACTTTTCCATGCATGCATGGTTTGGACAGAATTTTTTAAAGATGACCTTTCTGTTGCCATCCTTTGCTGGTTTCTAAGTAAGGAAACCAGACATGTTTTCACTTGTTTACAACTATCACATAATGTCAAAGGAAGGAGACAGCAACAATACAAATACTCATGTATATATGTGTGTGTTTGTGTGTGTGTATAGAAATGGCATACTCTGAATATATAAGTTAATGTAATCTAATGGTAGTAAGAAATCTGCAAATTAGGTACTCTAAAGCCAGTCAGAAGGACAGTTCTATGTGAGCATGAAGTAAAGTGCATGTGTGTGCGTGTGCTCACGTGTATGTTTTTTATGGATTCCAAAACTGAGTTGCTGATTTTGATGTATGAGGTATCAAAAAATTCAATAATCTTTCGGATACTGAATAAAGTATGTTTTATGCACAACAGGTGCAGGAGTGGCTGTGTGGTAAGTAGCTTGCTTACCAACTACATGGTTCCGGATTCAGTCCCACTGCGTGGCACCTTGGGCAAGTGTCTTCTACTGTAGTCTCGGGCCGACCAAAGTCTTGTGAGTGGATTTGGTAGACAGAAACTGTAAGAAGCCCGTCGTATATATATATGTATATATATATACATATATATATATATGTATGTATGTATGTGTGTGTATATGTTGTGTGTCTGTATTTGTCCCCCCAACATCGCTTGACAACCGATGCTGGTGTGTTTACGTCCCCGTAACTTAGCGGTTCGGCGAAAGATATCAATAGAATAAGTACTAGGCTTACAAAGAATAAGTGCTGGGGTTGATTTCATTTGACTAAAGGGGGTGCTCCAGCATGGCCGCAGTCAAATGACTGAAGCAAGAAAAAGAGAGAAAAGAGAGTAACAACTCTTTTACTACAAAAATAACCTCGTAAACAAGGTTGGGTCGCACAATTTTGAGCTCTTTAGGTAAGTGAGGCAACTCTGCTGGACACAATACTTAACAACAAATGTAACACACACATACACACACACACACATTAGGTGCAAGAATGACTGTGTGGTCGAGAAGTTTGCTTCCCAATCACATGCTTCCATGTTCAGTCCCTCTGAATGGCATAGGGCAAGTGTTTTTTACTATAAACCTAGGTCAATCACAGACTTCTGACTGGTTTTGGTAGATGGAAACTGCAACATTGTTCATCTGGAAATGACCGGAAAACATGTTTAGAAAAAACCGTTGTTTGCTTCATACTCTTTGTGTTCCAATTCTATCCATAAGAAAGGAACAAATAATAGAATGTGGCTGTAAGTTATAACACCCGGGCAACACCGGGGTGTATTGCTAGTATAATACACACACACACACACACACACTGATAATGTATGTGTGTATATGTTGTGTGTCTGTATTTGTCCCCCCAACATCGCTTGACAACCGATGCTGGTGTGTTTACGTCCCCGTAACTTAGCGGTTCGGCGAAAGATATCAATAGAATAAGTACTAGGCTTACAAAGAATAAGTGCTGGGGTTGATTTCATTTGACTAAAGGGGGTGCTCCAGCATGGCCGCAGTCAAATGACTGAAGCAAGAAAAAGAGAGAAAAGAGAGTAACAACTCTTTTACTACAAAAATAACCTCGTAAACAAGGTTGGGTCGCACAATTTTGAGCTCTTTAGGTAAGTGAGGCAACTCTGCTGGACACAATACTTAACAACAAATGTAACACACACATACACACACACACACATTAGGTGCAAGAATGACTGTGTGGTCGAGAAGTTTGCTTCCCAATCACATGCTTCCATGTTCAGTCCCTCTGAATGGCATAGGGCAAGTGTTTTTTACTATAAACCTAGGTCAATCACAGACTTCTGACTGGTTTTGGTAGATGGAAACTGCAACATTGTTCATCTGGAAATGACCGGAAAACATGTTTAGAAAAAACCGTTGTTTGCTTCATACTCTTTGTGTTCCAATTCTATCCATAAGAAAGGAACAAATAATAGAATGTGGCTGTAAGTTATAACACCCGGGCAACACCGGGGTGTATTGCTAGTATAATACACACACACACACACACACACTGATAATGTATGTGTGTATGTATATATATATATATATATATATATATATATATATTGGGCCTGATGAAGCCTTCTGGCTTCACAGACCCCAGTAGAACCGTCCAACCCATGCTAGCATGGAAAACGGACGCTAAACGACGATGATGATGATGATGATGATGATACACACACACACACATGCTCACACTCACATGCACTATATACACACACACACTTTTTGTCTCTCTCTCTTTCTGAAGAAGGACTAACATCTGAAATATTAAGGACACTAATTTTTAAGTGTTAAACTAATACCATTTCATTGTATCATTAGCTAATTGGTTACCTAGTTGAGTACTTGAGTTAATTGTTTTACAGTTTTTTTTTACTATATCTTCAGTGTATCTTGAGATGAAATTCTGTTATTTTTCAGTTGTTTTTGTTTTAATATTTAGTATCGCTAATTGAATTTCATCAGTCAGTTGATGGGGGCTGCACATTTCTAATTACCACCCTTTCAAATTTGTTGTTTTTGGCACCACTGGAGAAAAACTTTTTAAAAAATTCTCAATAAGGCGTTTGTTGTATTTCTACAACTCTTTGGATGGTTGTTAATATTATTACATCATCATCATCATCATTTAACGTCTGTTTTCCATGCTGGCATGGGTTGGACGATTTGATAGGTGCTGACCAGCTGAAGGGCTATCTGTTTTGGCATGGTTTTTATGTTTGGATGCCCTTTCTAATGCCAAAAACATAAGAGAGTAAATTAGGTTCTGCTGAGATTTGTGGACATTTAAGTGCCTATCTCTTGCCGTATAGATTCTTAATTCCATAAGTGAGATTATGAAAGAAGTGCCCTGAGGATGGTATCTGACAGTGCCTCCATTCATATTCCTTGTCTTCATGCTTTTCTTTATTCCAAAGTTTGGATTTGGTGTATATAAAGGAGCTAGATTGGACTGAATCGCAAAAAAATTCCTTGTAAGAATGTTCGTGGATCATAAAGAATTTTTCAGATGTGTATTTTAATTATATACCTTTATATGATATGTGTACTATTCTATCGCACAAGTACAAGGAGGAATAAATACTCATACATAAATCCACAAAAGAACAAACACACACACACAGAAACTCAAGCACATATGTACGCATCCGTATACATGAAAACACACACCTCCACACATAAATATATCTATATTTTATTGTTAGCGTGTGTGTGTGTGTGTAAAATTTTTGCCATTCTTCATCATCCTAAGCAACTTGATAATCTCATGGAATTCAGTTTGTGGAATTTGGTTTCCACGATGTATGCAACGATCACAGAAGCTACCGTTTGAAATACATAACCTATTTAGAAAGTTTTCTTTTGCTGATTACTGATATATAATATCTAGCAAGATTCAGCCATACCAAAAATCTTAAACATTGCTAATCTCCCACAAAAAAAAAAAGAAAAAAGACTTCCCCCAACCACATACACACACACATGAACATTCACATCCATCCAGTTGAGCCAGTAAGGGAGGCTTTTAATTGATTGTTAAGTCTGCTAGAAATAGAACTTAAATTGCCCTCAGATTACATCTTACAATCTTAAGAAAAATGGAAGGAAACATTGGATAATGTCAGTCCTAGATGAATAATTATGATGGGATGGTCGTGACTGGAACACATTTGATCTTTGGTCTGCTTAATCTGGGCTAAGTTTAGTATAGACCACTATAGCAATATCTATCCTTTTCTTTCCAGTAAATTTCATTCATAAAAATGTGGTTGACCTGAGGCTATTATAGAAGTTGCTTGACAAAGAATTGAACTCAGAACTACGTAGTTGTGAAACAAAATTCTTAACCACATAGCCGTAATTGTCTCAGCCACTCACTGCTCATCACCTGATTGATGTAAACAAGGTTCTATAAACTTTCTCATCACTGGAATGGTTGGTAGCTGGTTAAGCAGGTGGTGTGTTTGCATTAGACAAGATCAAACATAGTGTCAAGGCTAGCTGAAGTAATTTCAGCTATGTTGTTGGTATGGTCAGTCAGTTAGTTTTCCCCCTGGATTTGAGACTGAGTGGTGAGGAGATAGATAGAGAAATAGATTGACTGAGCAATAGATGTAGATATATAGACAGATAGCATAGACAGATATATTTGCAAGAAAAATAGGTAGATAGATAAGACAGATAGATTGAGAGACATATATTTGCTAGAGAAATAGTTTGATTGAGGGATATAGATGTATACGACAAGTGTTTGCTAGAGAAATGGACAGAGAAAAAGATGTACTTATAGAGACATGATTTTATTTGCTAGAGAAATACATCGATAGAGGAATAAAGAAGTAGACTGAGTTCTGGATATAGATAAAAAGATATAATTGAATTTCTAATATAATATGGTACAAAAGTGCATGCACACACACACACTCACACATGTATATTTGTGTGTTGATAGCCTCTTAGATATACTAAAAAAATAAGGCAGTCTTTACTTGTAGATAGTAAAATAAATGATTTATATATATGTATGTACACAATTATTTGTGTTTATCAATAACCAATCAAATATGACAACGTTCTTAACCTAAGTTGTCTTTCAGAATATTTGTTTTGAGAATAAACATAAGAAAATAATTTGAACAGTGGTGAGCTAGTTTAAAAAAGAATATATATGAAAATAATGAAATATAAAATTAAATTTAACATTAAAAAAAATTGTTTGTTGAAGAGTAATATCTAACCCCCCCACCCCTATTTCTTCATCATCATTTAATGTCCATGTTCCATACTGGCATGGATTTGGATAGTGTGACAGGATCTGATGGGCCCAAGGCCTGCATTGTGCTTCAGTATCTGCTTTGGCATAATTTCTATTGTTAGATGCCCTTTCTAAAATGCCAACCAATTTACAGAATGTATTGAGTGCTTTTTTTTTTTTCATGCTACCAACACAAGTGAGGTCACCATGCAGCTTGTAAAATTATGATCATCTAGTGAGGAGGGAGAACTTTACACTAGCAGAATAAAGAATAAAGTGGGGTTAAAGTTTGAGGGAAAAGTGCCAGAGTAGAACAGGTTTTTTTGCTGTACATTATGTGCTGGCATGGTTGTGTGTTTAAGAAGGTAATTTCCTAACTATGTGGTTTTGGTTTCAGTCACACTGTGGACATTTAAGTGTACTATTCTATCACACAAATTTCTTTTACTATGGCTCTAGGTTGGCCAGAGCCTTGTGAGTAAACTTGGCAGATGTGAAAACTGAAAGAGACCCATTGTGTGTATGTACCTGTGTGTGTTGGTGTACTTATGGTTCTTTGTCATCATATCTTGACATGTCTTAAAGTCATGTGTTAGTTGTAAACAAGTGTTACTGTCTCACAAGCAGTGTCCTTCATTTTCAGTCTTCTGTGAAAATTTGTCTGGCTTTGGAGAACTATAAACCTTGCTTAGAAACAGAGGAGGACAGGCAACCGAAAGAGCGTCAAACTGTAGAAAAACTGCCTCTACAAATTCCACCTCACTCATGGAAGCATGGAAAAAATGTCTGCTCCATCACATTGACCTTATAATCAGATAACTGATGTTGATATTATAACAAAAACAACCGCATCATTTGAACTGACCAAAGGAGGCCTAAATACAGAGGAACAATTTAAAATTTTCTTTCAAATTGTCTTCCCTGTCTTCAAATGTTTGATGAGGGAATGTGTCCTACAATCACAAAACTTTAAGCAATGTGGAACTGAGTAAAACTCTTATTAAATACATTAAACTACAACTAAATGTATTGAGTACTGCTTTCTTTTGTTCATTCACCCACTAATGTTTGTGTGTGTGTGTCTCTCTCTATATATATCTGAGGCTTTATATAGCTATCTATCTGAGGCTTTATATAGCTATGGTGCGGCCTCATCTGGAATTTGCATCACTGGTCTGGAGCCCCTATCTTGCCCAGGATATTAATCATCTGGAAACCGTTCAGCAACTTGCAACCAAGAGAACACCCTCCATCAGGTATTTGCCGTATTCTGAATGCCTTACTTCCCCGGGCATGGATACATTGAAACTCTGACGTCTAGCAGCTAACTTGGCAGACACCCATAAAATTATTAACTATCTTACTAACAATAACTCTAACACCTTTTCAAACTCCACCTGTCTAACACCCGTGGACATGTTTACAAAGTCAGGAAGCAGCACAGCTCCCATGACTTTCAGAAGCATTTTTTCATGCTAAGAGTTGCTGAAGCATGGAACAAACTGCCGACATCAGTTGTTGGAGCTCTGCATCCTTCAAAACTTCCATGCTTCCTGAGATTCGCCAACACTACACCTGATTTTCTCCCCTCCATACACACGCAAGAATGTATCTGACTCATACACTGTTCACTTCCCAGACATTTGTACATTACTGCATATGCTTTATACACACTTTTGACAAGTTGTGGTGCACCTGAGCACTGTATACAATAATTTCATTATTATATATAGTCAATTTGAGGATGTCAAGTCCTCATTAGGGATTAAATAATCCAAAAATTTCACTGGTTAATCACTATCATATAAGGAGAAAGTCTCGATATGTTAGGGATTATTATGGCAGATGCAATTTCTTTTTTGGAGATTTATAATTTATTCGTATTGTTTTTTATAAAAAAATTTTCAACCTCATAATATCATACTAATAAATTAATTATAAATCCATAATTCTCCATTTTCTTTCTTTCATTATATACATTTATAGTTTCTGATGCAAAATGCATTTCAGCTTCATAGGCCTCTTCCATGCTATGTACTTACATCCAGCCATATGCCTAGATGAGAATTCATTTCCTCTTATGTAGGACAATTGAATAAAACATTCACTGATGTTTTATTTAGTGGCCTGGCTGAATAAAAGTCTGGTATATGCAATTGAAGCAGTGTTAAATTAGAATATCCATGTATGTATCAGCTCAAAGTATATACACTTTTGTAGCACTATTAAGTAAAAGAGAACTCAATGCTGAATTGCAGAAGAAAATATCATCACCACAACGACCACCACCACCATCACCCTCGACATTTGTTGTCCTTTTTTCCATGCTGGCATGGGTTGGATGGTTTGATAAGCAGAAATGAGTCAGAGGATTCTGCCAGGTTCTGTGTCTGCTTTGGTATGGTTTCTACAGCGGGATGCCCCTCCTAACACCAACAGCTTAACAGATTGTACTGGGTGCTTTTCATGTGACACCAGCACCAGTGAAGTCACCAAGTATCCGCAAGATAAGACCCCTATGACTGAGGAGGATATAAGAAACTGTAAAAAAGGAAAAGGAGCAAGTGTCTTGCTGAAGAGGTGGATACATAGCTAGTGTGTGTGTGTGTGTGTGAGAGAGAGAGAATGAAAGACATGGGAGATTCAGGTACAACATGAATATAAAACAGAATAGGATAGAGGAGCAGAAAAGATGGATATTCTGTCATTATATGACAGCTAATAAAAGGGTAAAAAAAGAGTAGAGACCCCATTCCAACATGAATGACCATGGGATTGTACCTACAAAGTTACCCTTTGAGATACAAGTCGGAGCAAGATTATTTTATGGAAAACCAGCAATTGCCCTTGCATAGCAGTCACCCTTCTCCACACCACCGATATAATCCAAGGTAAAGGCTGATACAGCTTGCTACCAGTGATGCCACAACTTATTTCTACAGCTGAGTGAACTGGGGAAATGTGAAATAAAGTGTCTTGCTCAAGAACACAACACTCAGCCTGGTCTGGGAACCTAACTCGTTACTTCATGATTGTGAGGCTGATGCTGTAACCACTGAGCGGATAAAATGGCTCTTTGGGTAATGCACTTTATTTCACCTTAATATAAGCACAGAGGCAAATTGTGCTTCTTCTGGGGTTCTTTTACTATGATTGAATTGTAGGGCATGTATTTTTTATTGGCTGTTATGTTTGTGGTGTTTGTGTGTCCTTTTGAACATTTCAATGCATTTTTGTCTCTGTGCATATGATTGTGTGTGTGTGTGTGTGTTTGTTTGAATTGTTTACTCTATATGTGTATGCATATGTGTTTTACTGTTTTATTAGCAACAGAAACAGTATTAATACCAAATGGTAATCGTTATATCCAACTTAAAATGGATGTGTTGTGAGAACACTGAATACTATGTAATTAGCCCTGAGAGAGCCTCTCATATAGGTACTTGGTGCATAAGAGCACACACACACAGATCATAGCAGACAAAATTCATTTGTCATGGGCACCTGAATTTCTGTATCACATGATCTCGGTGTATTGGAGCTCCTCAGTGGGAAGCACTGCTCACTGCATGCCAGTCAATTCTTGCTACTACTGTGTATACGATTTCAGATGCTGAAATATATATATATATATATATATATATATATATATGCATAAGTGTGTATCTGTGTGTGTGTGTGTGTGCACGCACACATGTATCTGTTTGTATATGTGTATATATATATATGTATATATGCACACAGACATGCTGTCTATAATCATAACCAGTAACACTGCTAAATACAGTAGTCTAACAACTATACTAGAAACTGACTGGATGAGGATAATCTATATGGAGCTCATACTGTATAGTCATGCGTCTAACTGTACAAACAGGATTTATATATAATGTGTGTGTATACATATGTATGTATGCACACATACACTTTATATACATTTATGCATGTGTATGTGTGTGCACCATGTATATTGATTGATATAGACATGTATATATATACATACGAGTGGTATATGAAAAGTTTTGAGCCTTGAAGTCTTGTACCTTCATCAGAAGTCTTCTGCCATGTTTTGCTTTTTTGAGGCTCAAGACTTTTCATACACCCCTCATATGTATGCATATATGTGTATATATATATATATATATATATCTTAGAAGAACAGAATAGAGTAAGTGGAGCAAGAACACACATGAAAATGAAAGGTGTCACTGAAGAGGTCACAGATGTGTGAAGAAAATTTCTGGACAATGGACATGAATTAAAATAATAAAATAAGAACAGTAATAAACAAGTAAAGAAAAAATATATAGTGCATGTGATTATCTGGCAAAAAAAGAAGAAAAAATACAATGCACACACACTCATAAATTTGTATGTTTTGTATGTATGTATACTTGTGTGTGTCTGCTTGCATTTGCATGCATATATCTCTGCTGGAGTGGTATAGAGGCAGTTGCTCTGCAAACTTATTAAAGAAGGAAGGAAAGCTAAAAGGTTCTTTTGCCTTTGCAGATTTTTGAAAGTGAACTATTTTGGTGGGTAGGGAACAATGGCTTATTGAGCTACTGTATATTAATTTATTTGGGAAAGATACAGGAGATTCTTGAATAGTGGAGGTCATGCTAATGTTATTACTAATTAGGCACGAAATGCTATTCGAAGAGAAAAGAGAAAATGAAAGACTCCATCAACATAATTACACATTTAGAATATTACAAAGAAGATTGGACGTAAAATTAGCAGCACATGTCTGGTTTTTGAAAAATACACCTCCACGTAATTAAATGCTTACACCTTGAAAGAAAACTCTGACTTACATTTAAAGACTTTTTGTTGACTTTGTACCCCAGAAATTCTAATCTTGACAATCCCACACTGAAATAGTGAATAAGTACATAATTTCTTCATGCACTCATATGTGGAGGTACCTACTTGAGAAGCAGAGCAACTTTCCAATAAGTGTAATGTGAAATCCCAATAGAATCTCTTCATTTTTATTTTCTCCATTCTCTTCAAATAGTATTTTGTTTTTAATTTCTAATAATGTTAAAATGACTCAAAAAATCTCTTGTGCCTTTCTCAAATACGATAAACGTCGCCCTTTACAAGCCTAGCCAGTCTCATGGGCTCGGTTTCTCGGTTTCTGTGGCGTATGTGTTCCCCCCAGCTGGACGGGATGCCAGTCCATCACAGCCTTACACAAGAAAGAGGAAGAGAGGGTGATAAAGTTGTGGCGAAAGAGTACAACAGAGGTCGCCACCACCCCCTACCGGAGCCTCGTGGAGCTTTTTAGGTGTTTTCGCTCAATAAACACACACAACACCCGGTCTTGGAATCGAAACCACGATCCTCTGACTGCGAGTCCGCTACCCTAACCACTGGGCCATTGCACCTCCACCCTTTCCCAAATAAATGAACAATAATTATATATATAAAACAAAAAAGGTAACACAATTCTCACTCCTCTTAGTGTAGTTTGTTTTCAATGACCTACTATGGCAAAAAAAAAAAAATCTTTTTAATAAATTCAGATAGCAGTTTCCACCATGCCATCCTAATAGACATATAAATGTGTATACACCTATATCTCGACAGGCACACAGGGGCACATTCATATATATGTATACAACCACTACTCACAACAAACTGTCCAAATAAATACACTTACAGTTGCATGCGCTCATATAGAAAATAGTTCAAACAAGCCTCGTAGACTTGAAACATGCTTCAGGAGGCATGTGAGACATTCAAATGCAGGCATCAGAATGTTCTAATGAAACACAAACACAGAAACAATACAAACATAATAACTAATGAAAATGCATACTTAACTTTTCTTTGTTCTTTTAAGAAGCAATTTGTGAAGGTAGAATAAGGTGCATTACACAAACTACCATGTAATGGCAAAAATTATTAGTTCTTGAGATAATAAAAATAATAAGGCACATGGCCTGAAATTTTGGTTGAGGGAGTAAGTCGATTATATTGACTCTAGTGCTCAACTGGTACTTACTTTACAAATTCCGAAAGGATGAAAGGCTAAGTAGTCCTTTGCTGCATTTCAACTCAGAACGTGAAGGCAGATGAAATACCTCTAAGCATTTCACCTGGCATGCTATCTATAATAATAATAATAATCCCTTCTACTATAGACACAAAGCCTGAAATTTTGAGGGAGGAGACCAGTTGATTAGATCAGCCCGTGAAAGGATGAAAGGCAGTGTTGACCTCAACAGAATTTGAACTCGGAACGTAAAGGCAGATGAAATGTTGCTAAGTATTTTGCCTGACATGCTATTCTGCCAGCTTGCCACCTTTGGTTTCAAATTTTGCCACAAGGGTACCAATTTTGGGGGAGGGGATAAGTTGATTTCATTGACCTCAGTGTTTCACTGGTACTAATTTATTGATCTCGAAAGGATGAAAGGCAAAATCGACCTCACCGGAATTTGAACTCAGGACATAGTGACAGACAGAATACTGCTAAGCATTTTGCCAGTGTGCTAATGATTCTGCCAGTTTGCTACCTTAATAATAATAATGATAATAATAATTTCAAATTTTGCTGCAAGGCCAGCAATTTTGGAGGAGAGGATGAGTTGATTACATCGACCCCAGTATTCAACTGGTACTTATTTTTTCGATCCTGAAAGGATGAAAGGTAAAGTTAATCTTGGTGGAATTTGAACTCAGAATGTAGTGACGGACAAAATGCCGCTAAGCATTTTGCCTGGTGCAGTAATGATTACACCAGCTTGCTGCCTTGTTAATAATAATAATAATAATAATAATAATTATAATGATAATAATAATAATCCTTTCTACCGAAGACACAAAGCCTGAAATTTGAGTAGGGAGGGGATTAGTCAAATCGACCACAGTATTTCACTGGTACTTAATTTATCAACCTTGAATGGTTGAAAGGCAAAGTCAACCTCAGCAGAATTTCAGCTCATAACTTTGAGACACAAAATGATGCTATGCATTTTGCCCAGCATGCTCACAATTCTTCCAGCCCGCCACCTTAATTAATAATAATAATAATGGTTTACAAACTTTGCCACAAGGGCAGCAATTTTGGGGGAAGGGATGAGTTGATTACATTGACCCCAGCATTCAGCTGGGGCCTAATTTATCGACCCCGAAAGGATGAAAAGCAAAGTTGACCTCGGTAGAATTTGAACTCATAACATAGCAATGGGCGAAATACCACTAAGCATTTTGTCCAGCTTGCTTACGATTCTACTAGTATGCTACCTTAATAATAATAATAATAATAATAATCTTTTCTACTATAGGCACAAGGCCTGAAATTTTGGCAGTAGGGGATGAGTTGAAAAACAAAATCAATTTTGGTGGAATTTGAGCTCAGAACATAATGGCAGACGAAATACTGCTAAGCATTTTGCCTGGCATGCTAACGGTTCTGCTACCTCACTACCTTCTATAATAATAATAATAATAATAATATGTATGTGTCTATGTCTCTATCTGTGTCTTTGTTCTTTCAAGACACAACATTGCAAATAAGCATCACCTTCATACAGATGTTGCTATCCATTTCCAAACTTCCATGAAAATCTGCTTCAACGAATTCCATAGTATCCATGTAAGCATGGCAAAGTGCACATTTAAAGATGACAATGATGATGATATAAATCAACAAATAAAAAAAAATTTTAAATTGAAAGAAGTCAAAATAAATGAAAAAGTGGAGCTGAAAGCTTCATCTATCCATGATTTAGTTACATGTTTACCCATAATTATAGGTATTTCAACCTTGTTGGAGAGACAAGACTATAGCTTAACTATGTTGTATAATTCCTATATTTAACATTACTACCCGACCAACATAAATTTACAAATTTGTTTTAGTAGATTATTTATTAGCATCATTAATTTAAAACATCTATTTCTCCATACGTAACTTTTGTCTAATTAATAACATATTTTTGGATAAGGTAGGATTCAGAAATTTTAATTTTATCTTTATTCTGTTTTGTTCTTATTTTATATTTATCGTATAAAACCCGACACTGAACGCCACTTTTTAATATATTCCTATTCTGTCTAGTGGTTGGGTGGTCTGTAGTTGAGCTAGCCTTGATAAATACTTTTTTTTCAAAATATTTCAACAATTTATTGTCTATGAAGTCATATATAAATAGGGAGACATTTACTTAAAATGGAATGCCAGACTTATTCATCAGTCACTCAGTGTGACTATTATAATGTTGGTTGTGTGCCATCCTTACTGACATATTCTGGATATTTTTGGTGCATTTTAGTACTAATTTACTTGCCTCTCCTCTAGGTAGATTACTACAATTTAAATGTGGCTGTTGCACAAGTGAAAAATACTGGAGTATTAGAGCATTCCTACTAAAGGTTATTTTTTTTTGTTTACATACTTTTATATTGAAAATAGCTTTCGAAAATTTGTGAATTAACTTGTTATCATCGACATCACTGTTTTAATGTCCACTTTTCCATGCTTGCATGGATCAGATAGAATTTTGCTGAGGCAGATTTTTCTATGGTTGGGTACTCTTCATGTTGCCAACCCTCATGTTTCGAAGCAAGGCTATATTTCTCCATGGCCAGACATGTTTTCACAGAAATACTGGAAATGAATGACACAGCTTGTGATCATGATGCTTATTCACATGCGTGCATGTATGCATATATATATATATATATATATATATGTATAATATATATACACATACATACTTAGATAAGTTTTAGCCAGTATTGATCCAGGACATGTACTTACTGACCAAAGCCTTGTGATAGGATTTGGTAGATGGAAACTGAAAGAAGCCTGTTGCATATATATATATCATAATCATTGTCATTTAACGTCTAATTTCCATGCTGGCATGGGTTGGACAGTTTGACTGAGGACTGGCAAGCTGGAAGGCTGCACCAGGCTCCAATCTAACCTGGCAATCTAACCTATTTCTGATATTTTTTTAATTCTTAACAAAAAGAAAAAACTAAAAAAAAAACAAGAATCCGTTTAATTTCACTTCCTTTTTAACCTCAAAATTACAGGATTCCTGGCTTTCACCCAGGTGACCCAGGTTCGATTCCCTGCATGGGAAATGTCCTTAAAGGTACAGACATGGCTGTGTAGTAAGAAGCTTGCTTCCTAACCACATGGTTCCAGGTTCAGTCCCACTGCATGGTACTTTAGGCAAGTGTCTTCAACTATAGCCTCGGGCTGACCAAAGCCTGGTGATTAGATTTAGTAGATAGAAACTGAAAGAAGCCTGTTGTGTGTGTGTGTGTTTGTGTCTGTGTTGGTCCCCCCATCATTGCTTGACAACTGGTGTCGGTGTGTTTATGTCCCCATAACTTAGCAGTTCAGCAAAAGAGACTGATAGAATAAGTACTAGGTTTAAAAGCAAGTCCTGTGGTCAATTTGTTTCACTAAAATCCCTCAAGGCACTGCTCCAGCATGGCTGCAGTCAAATGACTGAAGCAAGCTAAAGAATAAAAGAATAACAGAGAGGAAAAAAAAACACATTTCTGGTCAAGGTCGCTGGCGAAAGATGAAATTAGTTGCATGGAATCACAGGACCCATATTGGTTCTTATAACTAAAACAACAAAAATAGAATTTACTTAGTTTGTCCTTACACAAATCAAGATGCTGTTGTTTAGTCCCAAACCAGACCTTAAGTTGATTTGTTGACCTATGAGCAAAGATATTCCAGGTTAGGGATACTTGTCTCTTTTACCTTTCACTATGTATTCTGGATTGCATTTAACCAAGATATCTAGTATTTTGAGAAAGCAGGGTGTGATATGAAGGAGATTCGTCTGTTATTTTTAGCATGTCCAGTGAATGCTTGGAGGTTCTCTCTCAGCTTGTGAAACACAAAAGTTATATAAGCCTGTATTTATAGTTGGCTGCTCAAAGAATAGTTTGTATAAACTTACTGTCAGAATAATTTGTGTGGCTTGATTATTGCATACAGGATTGCAGATCATAGAGATAACTATCATATAGTGTGGTCATACAGTCAGATACTATTACTTGAGTCATTTTGATAGGTCTCTAAGTAAGGCACATGACTCTGGTTGTTTCATATTGTTTACTGGAAGCAAAGGCATCTTATTTAATTGACACACTACATTTTTTTGTTTGTTTTTGCTTTATTCGCTGGGTCTGGAGTAAGAGACAGTCGTAGTGCTTGTGGTCTTAACAAGTCCTCTTTGTATTTGATACTGTTTATGTTCTACTTAACCCCTTTGATAGGAAACTACCTGAGACTACCTTTGGTTAAATTAAAAAAAAAAAAAACTTCCATCAGTATTTCATGTTAGTAAGGCAGAAAGCTGGCAGAATCGTTAGCATGCTGGAGAAAATACTTGGCAGCATTTTCATCCCTCTTTATGTTCTGAGTTCAGATTCCATTGAGGTTGCCTTTGCCTTTCATCCTTTTGGGGTTGATGTAATTGACTTAACCCTCCCACCAAACATATATCTACTGGAGAAAGAATTCTTCTTCTGATTATTATTATTGAGTGAGAGAGCAGTGCATGCCATCAAATGACACGGGGGTAAAATATACGAAGCCCAGTACACCTATCATGACTACCCATCTGACAAGGGTAGACCAGGCACATGCATCACAACCATATGTGCGCAACATGATCTCATATCAAGATAAACAGCACATGACCTTGCAGGTGGGGCCCAGTTAGAATTTTCTTCTGGTTGAGTAACCCATCCCACTCAAAAGGTCCCTGAACAAAGGTTATTTAAGGATGTTGAATGAAACACCTATGTTTCCATAGGTGAATTATTCAAACCCCAATGAACCCCTCTCAATACATGGCTATCATGCTCCCCCACTACTTCTGCTTGTGATCAGAGATGTACATATCAGCCACTAAGGGACATGGTCAACTGGTTATGGTCAAACAACTGACAAGCAAATCTGTAGTATTGAGCAGAATATTTGCTGTAGCCCATCCTTTTATACCAAGACAAAGCAATGTACGTGATAACACTTCCAATCAGTTAAGATCAGAAGCCACGTGAGCCACTGCCTTGTACCGCATCAGGGCATTTATTATTATTATTATTATTATTATTATTATTATTATTATTATTATTATTAAGGTGGTGAACTGGCAGAATTGTTAGCATGCTAGGTAAAATGCTTAGCAGTATTTTGTCTGTCTCTATGTTCTGAGTTTAAATGCTATTTCTGTCTACTTTACCGTTCATCCTTTTGGAGGTTGATAAAATAAGTACCAGTTGAACACTGGGGTTGATGTAATTGACTTACTCTATCTAGCTCTGGAATTGCTGGCTTTGTGCCAAAATTTGAATTCAGTATTCCATGTTGGTAAGGCTGTGAGCTGGCAGAATCATTAGCAGGCTGGGCAAAATGCTTAGCAGCATTTTTGCCTGTTTCTATGTTCTGCATTGAAATGTCACTGAGATCGACTTTGCCTTTCATCTTTTGGGGTTGATATAATCCAGTACCAGTTGAACGCTGGGGTCAAGGTAATTGATTTGCTTTGTTCCAGAAACCAATATTTATTATGATTATGGCTTACAAACAGTTTATCATAATGTTACATTTAAAATTTTATAAGTTAACTATTTAAACAAACAGCAAATATTTTAAGAAAAGGAACTGTACAGTTGTATTTGTTGCTCCCTACTTTCTCCTTTGTCCCCAGTATGCATGTGAAATGTTCTAGTGTCACTCAGAGGGTGGTAACGATTGCTTAGAGAAGCACTGGTCTAAGATGTCGAAGTCTGTACGTGTAGCTGTAATACTTCATTACAGGCTTAGCAAAATGTCGCAGCCAGTCACCCTTTTCTTACACACTTAACAAAAGCTAGGCTGTCTTGTAGAATATAGTCCCCGATACACTAAGACTGCTACAAAAATGGGGCAAAGGTGGGGTTATAGTTACAGTTCTTTTGATTATTGACCTGCTTGGTCAAGGTTGGCATGAAGCTAAACAACAGCAACAACAACAACAACAACAGCATCTCATTCATTGAAGTAGAGAAAAATATAACCGAAAAAAAAAAAGGAATATTTTGAGTTGCACTTGTTGAGTCAGTGATTTGACCTTGTTTCTCTCATGGCAACTACCACACTCTTTCCTCTTTTATTTGTTTCAGTCATTTTGACTGTGGCCATGCTGGAGCACCGCCTTTAGTCGAGCAAATCGACCCCAGGACTTATTCTTTGTAAGCGTAGTACTTATTCTATTGGTCTGTTTTGCAGAACTGCTAAGTTACGGGATCGTAAACACACCAGCATCTGTTGTCAATCGATGTTGGGGAGACAAACACAGACACACAAACATATACACATACATATATATATATACATATATATATATAATATATATATATATTATATATATATATATATATATATATACATATACATATATATATACATATGATGGGCTTCTTTCAGTTTCTGTTTACCAAATCCACTCACAAGGCTTTGGTCAGCCCGAGGCTATAGTAGAAAATACTTGCCCAAGGTGCCACGCAGTGGGACTGAACCCGGAACCATGTGGTTGGTAAGCAAGCAAGCAACCTACCACACAGCCACAGTATAGTATTTACTAACAAAACATCCATATTTAAATATGGAGGGGGGGCACAAATATTATCTCGCAGTATTAATGCTGCCTTTGTTGCTGGTATATATTTTTTTAAATAATGGCATTTTGGCCAAGTCATTCCCTAAGGCAGTCATGGGCAACTGCACTTTCAGGACTTTAATGAAAAATGAAAAATTACCCTGAATATTTTTAGTATTGTGGGCCACGTTATAAGCCATTTCTCATGTGACCTACTTGTTGAAAAAGACAGCCCATGCCTGCACTAAGGCCTCCATTGGTCAGCTTTAATTCTCTGTCTG
Source organism: Octopus sinensis (assembly GCF_006345805.1). Classification (NCBI taxonomy): domain Eukaryota; kingdom Metazoa; phylum Mollusca; class Cephalopoda; order Octopoda; family Octopodidae; genus Octopus; species Octopus sinensis. The sequence goes on from NC_043000.1 coordinate 99,580,040, forward strand.
TACATGGAAAGTTTCCCTCTAGCTTGCAGCATAATGTGTAATTCTTAGTCTTCCATAGTAAGAACCAGAGTTAATCATTACACTGATGTTGTCCAAGAGAAAGGTAAAGGCTTGATAAAGCTTGGTACCATTTGTTGTCATATGCATACTCAGAAAGTGAAAAGCCGGAATAAAACCTGCAAGATGTTTTGTTCAATGCTCTGTCAATTTTACTGATTGGCTACCTTGAATTGGGACTGTTATTTAACCTCTGAGAGATGAAAGACAAGACTGATCTCAGTGGGATTTGAACTTAAAACAGCTGGAATAACGCAGTAAAGCTTTCTGTCCAATAAGTCAATATTATCAACCTGCCACCACATTCACACACACACAGAAAAAACATACATGCACACACATAGAAAGCATACATGTACATACACACACAGAAAAACACATACATGTGCACACACACACACACACAAACAAAACACATACATAATCAAGATCTAGTTTCATTCTTAAACCTTAGAAAATGGATTTCTCCCATAATACATGAATATGACTCATTTTCTTGGTGTCTGCAGACATTTGGTTGAATTAACTAATATATCTGGAAAGAATTACACATGAAATTAGGAATATTTCTCCACTATTCATAAACAAAAATTCAGCTTCCATTATCAGTTTGTGTGTGTGTGTATTTATTTATACATATTTGTATAGGCAACAGTGTGGCTGTGTGAATAGAGAGTTTACTTCTTGATCACATAATTTTTAGGGTCTTATTCCACAGCATAGTACCTTGGGCAAGTCTCTTCTGCTATAACATGATGCTAACCAATTCTTTGCAAGTCAAATTGGTTGACAGAAATAACTCTGTGTGTGTGTGTCTGTCTATCTCCCCAACCACCAGATATAAAAAATAAGTACTGGGTTTAATTTGTTTGACTAACTTCACTTTAAGAGTTTGTTGAGGTTAGTTCTGGTCCTGTCTCGAATGTGAGACTTAAGATGGATAAAACAGAATTGTGAGATGAAGAATCTAAAAAATATAACTTTCATTACAAGGCATGTCAGAATTTTATGTTTGAAGAGTTGAGTCTGAAATAAATTTCTGATATTCTGAAAAATGTTCTGTTACTACATACTTCTGAATAAAATTGATCTATTCTGAGCACTGTTGAGATATTAGCAAGTTTACCATAACCACACTCAAGTGACTGAAACGGATAAAAAATAAAAGATATGCTCATTTGTGTGTGTGTGTGTGTGTGTGTTTGACAAAATTGGGGATAGATTAAGTACTAAAGAACTTCAGCATGTTTCAATTATAAAAGTACAACAATATTTTTACTACATAAACATTATCACTTGTTGAAATATTGCATGATGGCAAAGTATAGCAGTGTAGTCTTAAACAGTCTGACTATGTTACATATACTTCTATCTTTTTATCCATCTCCTTTCTTATTCAGAAGCAGTATATACTTCTCTTTTCCTTCTTACATCTGCAGAGTGTGATTTGAATGAAAATTAGCTGCTTTTTCTAGTAAGCTCATTGACTGTATAGAAGATATATAGGAAAACTTCCTCACCTACCTTAAAATTTGGAATCACAGCGATGACGATAGCTCTAAAAACACCCGTGAAAAGAAAATAGTTTTTAAGCTTTGAGACCAAATACAGTAATTTTCATGGGATTGCTGAAAAGTTCCAGGCTTTAAGGATATCGTGAAGGGCCTGGTTGGAGGCCCTACCTTCTGAGTTCTTTTACAGAATGTAGAAAAAACTGAAAAACCACTGCAATAAGTGTGTGAATTTGAGAGGGGAATATGTTGAGAGGAATAATTAACCAATTCTCCTGTATTTTATTTTACCCAAAGCCACTAACATTTCAGCACTCCCTTGTAATACAAGTTGCATAGCTATGAATTTATGAAAATTAAAAATTCATTTTTCATTCCTTAGCCTAGACACATACCTCTTATTTGCTCCTGTTTCTCAACTGGTTCCAGCCTCTCCCTCAGAGTGAAAGGCAGATTGTATGATGTCTATGTACATACAGCTATGTTACATTGCAGTGAAACATGGGCTTTGACTACAGAGGGCTCATGAAGGCTTGAAAGAAATGAAGCTAGCATACTTTTTCTGGATAGGTAATGTCAGTGTGCATGCATGACAGAGTGTAAGTAATTTAAGAGGAAAACGGTGTGTAAGAGGCATCAGATGTTGTGTGCTGGTTTGGTCATGTGATGCGTATGGATGAGGACAGTTGCATAAAGAACTGCTGAGCTCTAATAGTGGAGGGTACTGTGGAAGGAGTAGCCCAGGAGGATGTGGGCTGAAGTGGTGAGAAAGGATCTTTGGATGCTGGGCCTCACTGAGGAAATGACAAGGGACTAGGAAATACGATCTGCTGTACTTGATAATACACATGAAGCTAAGTAAAATCGCTGTCTTCCACACATACAGGCTTGTTCTTTGAGGTGCCAGTGCCACTTAAAGAGCACCTGTGACAGTGCTACATTGGCACACCCTTTCTGGTGCTGCATAAATGCACCTGTGATGGTGACATGTAAAAAGCACCCAGTACACTCTGTTACATGGTTGGCACTAGGAAGGGCATCCAGCTGTAGAAACCATACCACAACAGACAGTTGGAGTTTGGACAGCTCTCTGCTAGCCAGCTCCATGTCAAACCATCCAACCCACACCAGCATAATGAGTGGACATTAAACAATGATGATGATCATGATGACAACTAGAAAAGAGTTTCCTTTCTTAGCTTGACTTATATGAAGTTTAGTAATGAAAAATAAGAAAAGCAGGCTATAAGTTTTATATCTGTATAATTGATGTTAAGAAGTAAAGAGAGAGAAAGATATTGGTATTGTTGACAATGGATATGATAAATGATTATTATTTTAGATCCAATGGAGCTTTGTTGGATTTCTGGATATGACACATAATTGTACACACATCCCTTTACATACATACATATTTGCAAATGTATGTGTGTAATTGTGTATAACTAAACGTGTGTATGTATGCATATATAAATATATATGCATATACATATATGCTCATTAATAAGTATACATACATGCATAAGCTCATTAATACACATGATAATAGATATAAGTGCATGGGTATATATAATATATATATATATATATATATATATATATATATATATATATATATATAAATATATATATATATGTATATAAATACATGCATATATTTATTCAAACATACAAATGTGTGTGTCTATCATCATCCATCTTCATTGTTTTGGCATCCACTTTTCCATGCAGACGGAATTCGTTGGGGATGATTTCCTGCGGCTGGATGCCCATTCTGTTGCTGACCCCCATCTATTCCTAAGGATTGATATATTTTTCTATGAACAGACATGTTGTTATAGAAGACCACTTGTGAGATTGTGGCACTCATTCACAAGGAACATGTCATATTAAGACAAATCAGTAACACACACATATATACATATATACATGTTTACATGCATGCATATATGTGTGTATGGTAGGCTTCTTTCAGTTTCTGTCTACCAAATCTATTTACAAGGCTTTGGTTTGCCCAGGGCTATAGTATAAGACACTTGTCCAAGTTGCCATGGAGTGGGGACTGAATCAAAACATGTAGTTGGAAAGCAACACACAACCATGCATATGCCTTTACGTGTGCATGTATGTGTATATATGAATATATACATATGCATACACACACATGTGCACATATGTATGTTTGAGATGTGTGGCTACATGCATATATACATGCATGCATAATGTTATATCAGTAATGTACAAAGATAAAATTACCTTATTGAGTCATGCTGAACGACAAGGGCCAGTTTCCAGTTTCCATGGCGTATAAATTCTCCACCTGGATAGGATGCCAGTCCATCACAGAATTACTCATTTTTGCCATCACAGAATTACTCATTTTGAAGCAATGTGAAATGAATTGATTTGCTCAAACATATCACATCACCTGGTCCAGGAATCGAAACCACAATTTTATGATCCTGATTTCAACACCCTAACCA
>NC_043000.1:99591590-99606308 GCF_006345805.1 Octopus sinensis
CTCTAATCAATATTTTTCAAGGAAATTGTTTTCAATCCCTGGCCAGTAATCTGTTGAAATAGGGACACATGATTCTCATTACAATGACTATATCAGTACAATGAAAGAAAATTGAACCCTGAGCAGCTAAAATTTCTTGTAACAATAAAAAAAAAATGACTTGATTCCTCCATGTACATGTCATCCTTCTAAATGCTCATAACTTTAGTAATAGTAAAATGCTGTCTCAAAATACTCCAAATAGCATACATATGTTATTCAAATATCAACAAAGGTGTAGGTGTGGCTGTGTGGTAAGAAGTTTGCTTATCAACCACAGGATTCCAAGTTCAGTCCCACTGCATGGCACTTTGGGCAAATGTCTTCTACAATAACCTCGGGCTAATCAAAGCTTTGTGAGTGGATTTAGTAGATGGAAACTGAAAGAAGCCTGATGTATACATATGTGCGTGTATGTGTGTGTCTGTGTTTGTTCCTTACCACTGCATGACATTTGGTGTTGGTGTGTTTACATCCCCATAACTTAGCAGTTTGGCAAAAGAGACCAGTAATATATAAGTACTAGGCTTGTACTGGGTTTGATTCATTTGATTTAAATTCTTTAAGACAGTGTCCCAGCATGGCTGCAGTCTAATGATTGAAAAGAACCCCAAAAAAAACCAAAAAAAACCCCTAAAAACAATGAAATGGATGCATGATTTACAAACATCTCTCTCTTTATTTATTTGTTCTTAACTGTAATTTCAGAATGAATTAAGTATAGTATTTCTAAAACAACAATTCAAGATTTTTGTATTTGTTATTTTTGATATTCCATGTTCTATCTGCACTGCTATTGCATTTTATCACTCACTGATTCTGTAAACCAGATGATATTTCTGCAATAACAATCAATAAAATCAGACATTCAGACAATATAGAATAGCTATAACCCCCCCCCCCCCCCACCTCCCCCCAAAACCCCTAAAACATAAAGAAAATTATACGAATTTGTTTTCACTAGTTCAACTGATTCTTGAAACTTGGATACCTTTGCATATACATAGAAGGTAAATAGCACTGTTTGGTTTCTGTTTTGGGAAATTTCTATTTGGGAAGGGCATCCAATCATGGAAACCATGCCAAAGTAGACAGTGGAGCTTGGTGCAGTCCTCTGCCCACCAGCTCTTGGCAAACTGTCCAACCCATGCCAGATTGACCCATTAGTATTTAAACTGGCCATATCTGGTCAATGTTATTCTACATTAAATCATCATCATCGTTTAACATCTGCTTTCCATGCTAGCATGAGTTGGATGATTTGACTGAGGGCTGGCTGCACCAGGCTCCAATCTTGATCTGGCAGAGTTTCTACAGCTGGATACCCTTTCTGACACCAACCACTCTGAGAGTGTAGTGGGTGCTTTTACGTGCCACTGGCATGGGGGCCAGTCAGGCAGTACTGGCAATGACCTCACTCGAATCTTTTTACACATGCCACTGACACAGGTGCCAGTAAGGCGATGCTGTTAACGATCACGCTCGAATGGTGCCTTTTACGTGCCACCAGCATGGGAGCCAGTTGGCCACTCTGGCAACGATCATGCTCGGATGGTGCTCTTAGCACCCTACTAGCACGGGGCTCAAGTGCCATATATCATTGAAATTTTAAGGATATGAGGTCATGCACGGTTAATTTAAAACAATGTGAATCAATAAGTATTATGTTTGATAGAATAACCTGAACATCATCATCATTTAACGTCCGCTTGGGTTGGACGATTTGACTGAGGACTGGCGAACCAGATGGCTGCATCAGACTCCAATCTGATCTGTTTCTAGAGTTTCTACAGTTGGATGCCCTTCCTAATGCCAACCACTTCGAGAGTGTAGTGGGTGCTTTTACGTGCCACTGACACAAGGGCCAGTCAGGTGGTACTGGCAATGGCCACGCGCAAATAGTGCTTTTTATGTGCCACCTGCACAGGAGCCAGTCCAGCGGCACTGGCAACAACCTCGCTTGAATGTTTTTTCATGTGCCACCAGCACAAGTGCCAGTAAGGTGACGCAGGTAACAATCACGCTCGAATATTGTTTTTTATGTGCCATCGGCTTGGAGGCCAACTTATTGCTCTGGCAACAATCACGCTCGTATGGTACTCTTAGTGCTCCACTAGCATGGATGCCAGTCATCGAATTTGATTTCGATTTTGATTTCACTTGCCTCAACAGGTCATCGCAAGCAGAGTTTAGTGTCCAATGAAGGAAAGGCATGCATAAAGGGTTAAATGATGATGATGAAAGTAAAGGGTACTTATTTGTTACTGTGGTAAATCTTGGAAAACAGCAAAGAAAGTGCAACTTTATTTGTTTTTCACGGACATTTTGAAATTCTGGTAGATTTTAGATAGAATAAAAAGACTCTGCATTACAGATTTAACATCTCTCTCCATCGATGTCTGTGATTAAGGATCATCCTAAAATTGAAGAAAAACTGTAAAGGGCAAATTTTAATCTGTAACACGACTGCTTAAGTCTTGCCATGTCTAAAGATAGTGACAAAGTAGTTTTTGTTTGGTTTATAAACCAAAAGATTTATTCCAATTAGCAAGCCACTTTTCAAGAGAAATCTTCAGATACTGCAAAATTTGGAGGTTACTTGAATTTTCAGTTCAGAATCAGAATCAGACAGTTGAATCAATTTTGTGATTGATGCAGGATAACAGCGTGTTATCTGAGGTGGGTAGCTGGTGGGTAGTCAGGGGGAAGGAAAAAGTGCTGACAAAATGATTAAAGAAGTGGAATAAAAAGGAAATTATTTCTCATTTCTTCTTACAAAAAGAAGACATATTTAATATAGATGAAACTGCTGTTTTTTATCAGTTATATCATCATAGTAAAAAGGAAGAAAGAAGTCAAGATAATACCTAACCTCTCGTGTTTGCTGCAACATGACTGAAACTGAGAAATTATGTCTCTTTGTTATTCTAAAGTCAAAAACTCTATGATGTGTGAAAAATGTAAATTATCTTCCAGTTTTAAATATGATACCAACAGAACAAGAGATTTATTTGCCACTTTGTTCGTTAAACTAGACAAGAAAATGGAAGTAAAATGGAGAATCTTGACAGTTGGTAGACATTGTTCTGCATTTAGTAAACAGCTTCATTTAGATAACATTCAGGTTGAGTCTCTTTCATGAAATTGTACTATTACAGTTTTAGAGCTGTTGGATCTAGAAATAATTTTTATTTTGAAAACCCATTACAAAAAGGTAGTGGAAAAAAAGGTAAAAACATTGTTGGAAAATTTATTTTTTATGTGGATAGTGTTGAGGAAATTCTCACAATTAATGTTAAACTAGTGATTGATATTATATATTTCTTTACTACCCACAAGGGGCTAAACACAGAGGGGACAAACAAGGACAGACAAACGGATTAAGTCGATTACATAGACCCCAGTGAACTGGTACTTAATTTATTGACCTCTAAAGGATGAAAGGCAAAGTCGACCTCGATGGAATTTGAGCTCACAACATAAAGGCAGACGAAATACAGCTACGCATTTCACCTGGCGTGCTAACGTTTCTGCCAGCTTGCCGCCTTAGTGATTGATATTATAACAAATAGTATGGTGGACAGTGAAAAAATGAGGCAGTCATAAAATGTTGGTTAAAAACCTAGTTTTTACATATCTTCAGAAACAGTCCTCAGTGATGAAGGAATATATTTTCAAGAAAACGAATGTGATGAAGAAATTCAACTGTGCAGAACTTTGTTTCTGTTTTAAAATATTTTCTACAAGCTGTATATTAGGAGATATTTATTACTGTGGACATCACTTGTTAATATCATATGAAGTAAATGACTGTGATGTAGCTGAAAGAACTAAGAAATCAGAAAAGAATAAAAAAGAAAAGGAATAAACTGAAATTGGTATTTTGACTCGGGGTATAAAAAAAAATGGAAAGACGTTATCAGAAGCGTATTTTAGTTTTGGATACGATGAGATTTTGTTCCACCAGAGTTTGCAGGATGTCCTTGTTGAGCTCTACAGATCTTTCAGGATGGGGCTTGTCTTCTAGGCTGTAGTTTCTGGCTTGGAATTTCTGGAACTATCATTGAGACTGGCTTACACTTATTGCCTGATCCCCATATACTGCATTGATATTCCTTGCACTCTGTTGCATTATTACTTTTATTGAGCTCTTAAAGCGAAATATGCAGAATGTGCTCCTTTGTCACTTCCATAACTTTGAAAAAATAACTGTTAAAATAGAACTGCACTCTTCAAAACTTGCACTAAGAATAAGGACAAGGTAAAATTACCACCTGCTTTTATAGCAAGTTCATACAGGTAGTTTATCCCATTCCTCTCTGACTTTTAGTTCATGCAATTGAAAAAAAAAGACACATTATCAATGGGATATATATATATATATATTGTATATCATCATCATCGTTTAATATCCACTTTCCATGCTAGCATGTGTTGGACAATTTGACTGAGGACTGGCAAACCAGATGGCTACATATATATATATCACACATATATTGGTATTGTATTGTATTGGCATCCTTTCTGTCTCGGGAGACAATGGAGTTGCGCATGAAGTAGTCTTGTGCGGCTTTTATATTTCATGTCCTCACACATATATATTGTACATATAATTGTATATATATATATTCTGTGTATATATATATATATATATATATATATATATATATATTATATATATTATGGTCATGTGGCGAGAATGGATGAAGATAGGTGTGTGAAAAAGTGCCAATCCCTAGCAGTTGAGGGAACCCGTGGAAGAGGTAGACCCAGGAAAACCTGGGATGAGGTGGTGAAGCACGACCTTCAAACTTTAGGTCTCACTGAGGAAATGACCAGCGACCGAGACCTTTGGAAATATGCTGTACGTGAGAAGACCAGGCAGGACAAGTGAGTCCAGCCCACTTATGCATGCCTTTCCTCCCTTGGACACACAAAGACTTGTTGAGGCAAGCAAAGTCGATATCGAACCTCATCCGACGACAGGCACCCATGCTTGCGAAGACCTGTTGGGGCAAGTGAAATCGAAATCGGAATTGGAATCGAAAATGAACCAATCCTATGACTGGCACCTGGCAGATGCCAGGACCCCTGGACTGGTGGTACATAAAAAGCACTATCCGAATCGTGGCCGATGCCAGCGCCGCCTCTACTGGCTTCCGTGCCGGTGGCACGTAAAAAGCACCATCCGAATCGTGGCCGAAGCCAGTGCCACCTTGACTCACTTCCGTGCTGGTGGCACGTAAAATGCACCAATCCGACCGTGGCCATTGCCAGCCTTGCCTGACACCTATGCGGGTGGCACGTAAAAAGCACCCACTACACTCACGGAGTGGTTGGTGTTAGGAAGAGCATCCAGCTGTAGAAACATTGCCAGATAAGACTGGAGCCTGGTGCAGCCTTCTGGCTTCCCAGATCCCCGGTCGAACCCTCCAACCCATGCTAGCATGGAGAACGGACGTTAAACGATGATGATGATGATGATGATGATTATATATATATATATACATACACACACATACAATTTGGTTTATGCATCAGATTGTTTGCACCTGGTTAAGGAAGTTATAAAAGTATTATTGCAAAATTGAATAGGAACAGGCTTTACCTGAATGTGACGTCATTTGGTTTTGTGCCAAGAAGAGGTGCCATTGACACCATATTCCTAGTGTATGGATTTGTGCAGAATTTCATAGCTAATAACAAGCCTCTGTGTCCAGCTTTTGCTGAATTGGAGAATGTCTTTGACAGTATCCTTCACTCTTTCAGCTGATGGTATCTAGGGACGCTAGAGTTACTTGAATATTGTATAAGATGTATACAAACCTTGTACACTCATGCAATGTGCAAGGTGAACAACGTGTTTAGTGAGATATTTAGAATGCAAGTAGGCATCTGTCAAGCATTTATCCTCAGTCCTCTCTTGTTTGTTATAGTTCTCTTAGCTGTAACAGAGGTGTATAAGTCTGGTTGCTTGTGAGATGTCCAGTATACTGATGACACTGTCCTTTAGCAGAATCTGTGGAAGGTTTCGAGAACAAATTCTACACATGGTAACAAAAGCTGTAATTGAAGGGCTTTGAAATAAAATTAAACAAGAAATAATACAGATAGCAATACAGAAAATAAACCCAATCACACTGAATGCAGTGCCCCAACATGGCCTCATCCTCTGGCCAAAACCAGCAAAAGATAAAACATATGACTAACATTATGTGAACTAGGAAAGAAGATAGGAGTCTGCAATGATCAAGGTTTACCCTGTGTGCAGAAAAGACATTGGTAGAAAATCTATTACATATTTTCGGTATAAGGAATGGATTCACAAGAAGTGTAGGGACCACATGCAGGCTAATAGCAAAGGTAGGACAGCCTTCATATGTATGTGTTTAACTACTACTTATATTGTAGCTGAGTCCTTGTAAGGACACAACTTAATAGTCATTAAACTATAATAAAGAAGACAGTTTAGTCCTAGATGCCACACTCAGAGGGGATGATCATGGTTGTAACATCTTTGTTCATAGTTCCCTCCAATGAAATTTGACATTCAGATATAACTAACAATCTCAACAGAATCTTGCGCAAAAATATTAATGAGTGGAAAATATGAAAGAATGATGGAAGCATTTCCTGGCTAATTATGCTGAACCACTCCAAAACATATTAAAGGAGTGCAAAAACACATGAAAGGAGTAACTTGTAGCATTTAATTTCAAAGAAATCTCATACAAAATACTCATTATCTGTCTATGGAAGTTTGGCTGTAAAAATTCTATGTCCTTTCTGATGTAAACAGAAATCTGTAGAATGTAGAACTCAGCATGGTATTTCCTTGACTTAGAACACTATGTTCAAGTCAGTTGCTTTAAAAGTACCATATATTGTGGCCAAAATAAATGAATGTATGTATGTGCATAAGTACATACATACGTACATATTTATGCCTGTATAGTTATATCTGTATGTATATATATATATATATATGTGTGTGTGTGTGTATGTATATTTACGTATATGTGAGTTTGTTTAAATTCTTTTCCCTGTTTCAGTCTTTGACTGCAGCCATGCTGAAGCACCACCTTTAGTTGAATAAATCGACTCCAGGACTTATTCTTTGTAAGCCTAGTACTTATTCTATCAGTCCTTTTTGCTGAAGCATTACGTTATGGGGGGACATAAACACACCAACATCGGTTGTCAAGTTACGGTGGGAGGACAAACACAGGCACACAAACATGCACACACACATATATACATATACATATATATATATATATATATATATATATATATATGTATGTATGTATGACAGGTTTCCTTCAGTTTCCTTCTACCAAATCCACTCACAAGGCTTTGGTCGATCCGAGGCTATAGTAGAAGACACTTGCCCAAGGTGCCACGCAGTGGGACTGAACCCAGAACCATGTTGCTGGGAAGTAAGCTTCTTACTACATAGCCACTCCTGCACCTACATATATATATTTATATACTTGTATGTCTTATATGAACTTACATCTATAATTATGATAATGACATATAATTGGCACTCTGTTGGTTACGATGACAAGGGTTCCAGTTGATCCAATCAACAGAACAGCCTGCTTGTGAAATTAATGTGCAAGTGGCTGAGCACTCCTCAGACACACATACCTTTAATGTAGTTCTTGGGGAGATTCAGCATGACACAGAATGTGACAAGGCCAGCTGTTTGAATTACAGATACAACTCATCTTTGCCAGCTGTGTGGGCTTGAGCAATGTGAAATAAAGTGTCTTGCTCAAGGACACTATCTTTCACTGGGAATTGAACTCATGACTGTACAACTGCGAATCATCTTTTTCATACTCTCTCTACTTCATCTTTCAGTTTACTATATTATCATTACATTCCGTTACTCTGCACTGTCACGCATCCCCTATCCATCCACTCCTCAGTCTTCACCCACTCATTCTTACCCATCATCTACCTTAACTGTTTACCCTAATACCTCACCGCTACTATCCACTTCCATCTGCTCACTCCTTTTTTAAAAATTACTCTCTTTTTGAAAATCACTTAGTCATGTAGCTTTTCTGCCCTGGCCCTTTTCTCTTATACATTATCCTTCTCTGTTCTTCATTTCCCTGTTGCTTCCTTAGTGGGTTTGTAGTCTTGCAAGCTGCATGGCAACCTCACTAGTGCTAGTAACATGAAAATAAAAGCACAAAGATATTGGTATTAGCAAAGGCATCTGGTTGTAGACGCTAAAACCTCATGCAGTCCTCAGGCTCATCAGATCTTGTCAGACTATCCAACTCCTGGAGCATGAAACATGGACATGAATATGCATGTGAGTGTATAATATATATTTTACATTTACATATAAATATTTTATATTTATATATACATAAGGCTATATATATATATATATATATATATATATATATAATATATATATATATATATATACTAGCAGTATCGCCCGGCGTTGCTTGGGTTTGTAAGGGAAATAACTATATAAGCATTTTTAGAGAGTTACTTCCTTTATAGATGCCAATTCGGGCTTTCATAGCCATTTCTGTTTTGGTGTCTTCAATGTTTTGGTGTCGTTGTTCTAAAAGAACGCTGGTCTCCTTGACAACGCTTTACGACGTTGATTTCCTTAAACTCCCTTCCCCACAGCTTCACGAGGGAGGGAAGAAGGGGGAGAAGCAAACACAGGTGCAGGTGTTTGAGCGTGGACGCCAACTCCACCGCCATCGACACACGAAAAATTATGCATTAAAATGGAATAAAAAATGATGTTAAATTATTTTTAAAATCGTAGACTCATCGTAGATGCGCGCTAATAGCCAGACGGGCTCGATATGAATCACGACTATAAGATACCCGCTTTTGGTTAAACTGCACCGCAAAATGTGGGAGGAGTTAGGAATCTAAATCGTAGGAGACAGACACTCACACAACTACAGTTTTATATATATACTAGCAGTATCGCCCGGCGTTGCTTGGGTTTGTAAGGGAAATAACTATATAAGCATTTTTAGAGAGTTACTTCCCTTATAAATTCGGGCTTTCTTAGCCATTTTTGTTTTGGTGTCTTCAAGCCATGAAGTCGTTGTTCTAAAAGAACGCTGGTTTCCTTCATAACGCATTACGATGTTGATTTCTTTACACTCCCTTCCCCACAGCTTCACGAGGGAGGGAAGGGGGAGAAGCAAACAGGTGCAGCTGTGAGCGTGGACGCCAACTCCGCCGCCATCGACACACGATGCATTTTATGCATTAAAATGGAATAAAAAATGATGTTAAATTATTTTTAAAATCGTAGACTCATCGTTGACGCGCGCTAATAGTCAGATGGGCTCGATATGAATCACGACTATAAGATACCCGAATTTGGTTAAATTGCACCGCAAAATGTGGGAGGAGTTAGGAATCTAAATTGAAGGGGACAGACACTCACACAACTAGAGTTTTATATATATATATATATATATATATATATATATATATATAAGGTTTTGTTTATTTATAAAAGAAAACTTCTCTCAAACTAGATACTGATATAAGGACAGCTCAGAATAATGAGACTAAGATATAAAAATTCACAAACAAGTATAACAAATGTTTTTCCATCATCAGCTGCCAAGCAGATATCACAGTGGTTTTGACACTAGGCAGTATCATTCAATCCAGTGGAGTCAACAGTGTTAAAAGCATAAACACTGTCAGTTTATTATGTCCATTATGCCAACATCGGCTTGTTATATTACTAGTATATATGTGTATGTATGCATATATATATATAATATTTGTGTGTGTATGTATATATATGTGTGTGTATGTGTATACACAAGAAGGCTGGAAGGAAATGAAGCTATCATGTTTTGTTGGATGTTCAAGTCCTGAGGTTGATTTGTTTGACTAAAAAACACTTTAAGGTGGAGCTCCAGGAAGGTTGCAGTCAAAAGACAAACAAGTAAAACAATATAAAAAATATACTCTCAGCTTACAGTTTTGGGGTAAATATAGGTGAAATGATACAGAGGACTGGGTTAGGTGATTGTGCAGGAGAGTTGGGGGGGGGGGTCATAAGAATGTGAGGAGAGATGCTTGGAGAAGGGATAGAGGTGACTAGTAAGTGATGGTGAGAGATAGGGGGTGTAATGGTAGATATGTGAGGGCACTGGAAGTGACAGCAGATAAGAGAGATGTCAAGGATTGTGGATAGCAGAAGGAAAAGAGCAGTGGCTGAAGGTACAGGAAGGTAGGTGGTAATTGGTGGAAACAGTGGGCAGAGAAGATAATGATAAATGGAGGTGGTTTTGAGTTGAGAAAGAGGAAGGTAACCAAAAGGGAGGGAATAGTGTGTGCCTATTTTGTTCTCAGGTGATAATGGTAGGCAAATAATGCCATAGACAGAAACTTGATGTGTAATAAGAGATGCTTAATAAGGAAGAGAGAATGGAGATGGGGCAGAGCCCCTGTATATATGTACGTTTGTGTGTGTGTGTGTGTGTGTGTGTGTGTGTGTGTGTGTGTGTACATATATTCTTTTATTCTTTAACATGTTTCAGTCATTTGACTGCAGCCATGCTGGAGCAGCACCTTAGAGGGATTTTTAATTGAAGAAATCAACCCCAGCACTTATTCTCTGTAAGCTTCGTACTTATTCTACCACTCACCGTTGCTGAACTGCTAAGTTACGGGGACATAAACACAGCTATAGCACTTGCCCAAGGTGCTATGCAGTGGACATGAACCTAGAACTGTGGGGTTGGAAAGTAAGCTTCTTACCACAGCCACGCCTGTGCCTGAGCACCCAGTTAATACCTCTTCGTGTGGCCCTTCCCCCACTCAATATCATCTACTGCAGCTCTCTCCACTCTACCCTGAAGCCACTTTATTCTCTTGCTACCCATAACCATCTCACTTGTTAAGCAATTTTTCATCCATTAGTATTGTTCTCCACACCCACATGTTACAGTGGCCATCCCCACTCACTGGACCACCAAATTTGCTCTCTGTGCATTTTGCCTGTTTTTATGCCCCTACTCTGCTCCTGGAAGCTACCCAAATGCATCATCGTTTTCCCTCCCCACTGTCAATGATATCAATACTACCCTAAGTGTACCCCAACACATATCTCTTCTCCCTGCTGTCAATTGTATCATCACTACTGTTAGTATCATTGTAGCTCCCACCTGGACACCTCATCATCCCTGTCTATCTTAATGGGACATAACTCCAATTCATACTCTCCCTCCTAAATGTGACTAGCTCCTCTACAATAAAAACTACTCTGCTCCAACCAATTCCCCCTTACCTTAACTCCCATCTAAAATACAGATGCAGTATCCTCTCTCCTTGGGTTTGTTGACTTTTGAGTTACATAGTGACCAGTACAGTGCTGGTGGCATGAAAAAAGTACCCAGTACACACTGTAAAATAGTTGGTATTAGGAATGGCATCCAGCCATAGGATCCATATCAAAGCTGACACTGGAACATGATGCAGTCTTTTGACACATCAGATTCTTGTCAAATCATCCATGCAAGCATGGGCATTTAATGATAATTATATATAGATATTTATATGTATATATACGAATATATATATGTATATGTGTGTGTGTGTGTACGTGTGTGTTGTGTGTGTATGTGTGTGTATATATATATTTATACATATAAGTAAGTGTGAAACAAGGTGGAATGTGGGGGGAAAATAGTACTCAAATACCGCAGGTAGAGTAATATGCTTTATCATTAAAGCAGCAAAAACTACAAAAATATCACAAAAAGCTACTACTCAAAGTTTCACAATCCTTGATCACAACTGCTGGGGGTACTGGAACGGGAAACTCTGAGTAGCAGTTTTTTGTGATGTTTTTGCAGCTTTAATAATAAAGTATATATATATATATATATATATAAAGTATATATATATATGCATATATCTGTATTTATATATATGAATATATATAAATGTGGATGTATACATGTGTATCATCATCATCATCATCATTTAGCGTCCGTTTTCCATGCTAGCATGGGTTGGACGGTTCAACTGGGGTCTGGGAGCCGAAGGCTGCACCAGGCCAGTCAGATCTGGCAGTGTTCTACAGCTGGATGCCCTTCCTAACGCCAACCACTCCGAGAGTGTAGTGGGTGATTTTATGTGCCACCGACACAGGTGCCAGACGAGGCTGGCGAACGGCCACTCTCGGATGGTGTTTTTATGTGCCACCGACACAGGTGCCAGACGAGGCTGGCAGACGGCCACGCTCGGATGGTGTTTTTATGTGCCACCGACACAGGTGGCCAGATGAGGCTGGCGGACGGCCACGATCGGATGGTGTTTGTTACGTCCCCAAAGCACGGAGGCCAGTCTATGCGGTACTGGCTACCCACGTTCGGATGATTTTCTTGTGTGCCACCGGCACTGGTACCAGAAAGATACAAATTCCATTGATGTTCATCTATTTTGATTTGTTTTGATTTGATTTTCACTTGCCTCAACAGCTCACAAGTGTCACAAGAAGGAAGGTATGCACATGTGGACTGACTACGTCCCAGGTAGGGGCCACGGGTTATGGCCTGACTAGTCTTGGCCGGGTCTTCGGTTGGTGTTTTTATTTGCCACCGACACAGGTGCCAGATGAGGATGGCGAACGGCCACGATCGGATGGTGTTTGTTATGTGCCCCACGTCACAGAGGCAGTCGATGCGGTACTGGCTACGGCCACGTTCGGATGGTTTTTCTTGTTGCCAACGGTACGGTACCACAAAGATACAAATTTTCCATTGATGTTCATCTATTTTGATTTGGTTTGATTTGATTTGATTTGATTTTCACTTGCCTCAACAGGTCTACACAGTGTCACACACTTGCCTCAACAGGTCTTCACAAGTGTCATAAGTAGGTGTCACACCTTGAGCCTCAACAGGTTTTCACAAGTGTCATAAGTAGGAAGGTATGCATAGGTGGACTGACTACGTCGCCGGGTCTTCGATGTGTTTTTATGTGCCACCGCGACACAGATATATATATATATATGATGTGAAATAGAAAGATGAATAATCTTGTAGTAGATTAATCAAAAGTTTAACCGATACCTTAGTAGCAAAAATCACAGCAGTAAACAGCACGGTTGGAGTACAACCATATGGTGTTGCAACCCGTGCGTTGGTGCGGATAATTGAAATTAAAAACATTATTGGTGAATGAAGAAATGAGCTGAACGCAGATTGAACAGAAACGTTTTATTTCATTCTACACGTGTTCGAAAGGCACAAATACCAAAATCCGATTGAATAATGGGGCCATATTGTGTCTTTCTCTTCAGGAAGAAATAGGAAATCCGTTGGAAAACAAAAACTAGAACAAGGCGAGCAAAAACAAATCGAACTATGCTCCTAAGAGCCCATGGCGAAACTGTTTATCAGGGTATGTTGAGAACCGTGCTGAAGAATTTAACGGGTCAGGCACGTTCAATCATGTGGGTGAGGGTGTGTGGTGTTCTTTGTGACCGAGAATAAAGTTCTGACTATTTAAGGAATATTGGATGTTTTATAAGGGGCGAGAAAAAATCTACTTAGAGACGTGTGTGTGTGTATACTGTTCTATATATGTGTGTGTTGGCGTAGGGGTAGAAAACATTTTTTGTGTACGGTGTGTGCGTTGATCGTTCGGCTGCAGTGGCTACTGCCGCGAGAACCGTTGGTGGCAGAAAAAACAAATTATATATTATGTTTTATGTGTGTGTGTGTTCATCTTAGCCTGCTTATCAAGGAAACCCCCCGCTGTGAAAAACAAGCCCCGTTTGTCTAACAGGAGTAATTCCCCTTCCGTGGTTAATCTTAAGATATCTTAAAGGCTATTTCAGAATTTGTTACCAAGGGCTATGGGTGCCGGTATTATTTATAAACGCTATTTAAAAGCCAGATAAGTGTAACGCCGCCAATGGGGGCATCGAAAAGCCGACTGTAAAGCCCGTTTACCATCCAGCCTCTGCAAACAAAATATGGAAGAGTTCGAGACACAAAGGTTGCATGCCTTCTGCCCCTATCAAATGGGAGGCCACACCGACAAAATTGACCATTCCAGCCTGTAGCTTAAGTTCGTATCCTTCAGTCGCCATATTAGCTTACTGAGTCCCGTGGTCTGGCGCTTGTTCATGTCCCGAAAAGTTGCGTAATGGTTGAGACACGCAAAGACAATCTTAGGATAAGGCCCCTACATAAGTGCAGACATCTGAGTCCGTGTAAACCTTGCATTGGTAGACGGCGTTTTTGATCTTGGAGTTCGCCGACGTGAATCGTATTCTGCTAGGATTAGTTTCTGAAATTAGAACTGCGTTCCTGTCACTATATTCGTTCCGAGACCTGCAGCCGCTTACTACTCTATTTTCCACTACGTCACTATTAACTATAGGAATAACCCCTGATTCTCCACTATCTATCAGGGTGCTGTCATTGCTACTGCCCGTGGTGCTGCTATTGCGGGAAATGATGCTGGGATGCTATTGGGGCTCTCTACCCTACTTCCATTGTTACCTCAACCACAAACACCCCTATTTATACTATACCCTAGTGGGGTACTCCCTGGCTGGAGCGGAGATTATGTGTCACTGTACTGGCTCTTCATATCATTATTACTACTATAATTATTCTACTGAGCATTAGACCGGGAGCG